>NW_006399848.1:7572770-7584981 GCF_000299155.1 Elephantulus edwardii
AAAGCATCCTTGATTACAGCAACTCTAGGTTTGAATCTGTTCTTCAGTTCCTTGAGCTTAAGAAATGCTTAAAACAATTATCAAACTGAAAAGTCATTAGTTCAAATCTACCAGCCTTTCCAGGGAAGAAAGAGGAAGTAATCTGCTTTTGAAGAGATTTATAGCCTTGGACAACCAGGTCTGCCATGGACAGTGTGAAACCAAGTTTCTTCTTGGAGGCAAGGATTTTGAGACTCTGTCTCACATACTTTAGGAACATGGCCAGGAAGGACCAGTCCTTGAAAAAGGACATCATGTTTGGAAGGGTGGAGGAAGGAAGGGAGAGGAAGACCCAGGGTGAGATGGATTGACACAGTAACTGGGGCAATAGGGGTAGGTATGCTGGAGTCAATGAGTTTGGCTCAGGACAGGGCAGCCTTCACAGCTATTTATTGTACATAGGGTCTGTGAGTCACTGGTGACCAGACGGCACAAAACATTAACAATAGCCTTTGAACACTGATGGTATGGCTTTCAGAATCACAGCAACATGCAATCCATCACAGTACAACAGACTGAGATTGGATGCTTTTAATTAATACTTACGAGCTGCTGTTAAGGGTTTTAGAATTCAAAATGGCTTCCTAAGCAACTGACTTTGACTTGGCCCTGTGGATGGGTGGAAATATGCTAACAGGGCATGCTAGTCTATCCACAAGAGGACCAGTTAGTCTCACCACTAAACTGAGCAAATTCAACAGTAGATTTTGAGACTCTTTTTTTTTTAAATTTTTTTAAATTTTTATTGTATTATTTTTATGTGTACCATCAAATCTGATCTGACTGGTACAGGAGGAGATTGCCCCCACCTTCTCCAGCAGAGCATCTGGTGGATTTGAACTGTGTACCTCTGGGATGGCAGTGCAGCATCTTGCCAGTAGGCCACCAGAGCTCCCTAGATTTTGAGACTCTTAACCCCTGCAAAGAGACAAGAGAATGCAGTGTGCCCTCCCAGGCCAGAAAGATTCTCAAGCCAGGCAGATCTAAAGGGGAACAGCAGATGCAGCAGAGAACCAGAGACCTGGCATAAGATAAAGCTGACTTTAGGACTGCTACCTCACGGAACCAGAACTAAGAGCTTTGTCCAAGTTTGGTCAAAGATTGGTCTGGTGGCCTAGTGGTAAGGAGCTGCACTGTCATCCCAAAGGCATATAGTTTGAATCAACAAGCTGGTCTGCAGGAGAAAGATGGGCAATCTCCTCCTGTGCAATTAAGCTGCCTCTGAAAACCCACTGGAGGAGGGTCAGCTATAGGTCGGTTCCAACACTACCACCACCTCCAATATACCACAAGGGCTTTGTAACACAGGCCTAAAGCTGTGAGGCTGCAGGATAAGATGCTGTAAAGATATATTGGAAGCTGTCCTGATTGAGTGATTGTATCTACTACCAAGCTAAATTATAGCTGCAGCAATTTTTTTCCGTAATGTACATCTGTGTGGCCTATGAGCTATCACTATGGATGGGCCCAGTAGAGTGTTAAGTGTGGTGTGGGGATGAGTACAAAGAGGTGTGAGTGTGTGAGGGACATGTTTCGCTCCATGGGACTTGGAGCTGTTGTTATGTGGGGCAGTACCCCATTGTGGAGTTGGTACTGGTCAGATAAGGCCTTCCCCATTCAGTCTTTGCTCTTTTTACAGAACTGAAGACCTTGACCATGATCCTCTTAAGCTGGAGCTAATATGAGTGATGATCATCCCCTTTCTGGCCCTGCTATTGTGAGAATGATGCATAAAGAAACTATTTTGCTGACACAAAGGTTAGGAAAATGATTAGGCAGCATCATAACAGAGCTGGAAGGGATCACGAGGCTGCATTAGCTCATCCACTGAACCAACCAATAAAACCTCGCAGAGGTGAGCATATTTGGTTATTGGTTTATGGTCTGGTTCCTCCTTGAATTGTGAATTCTCCTTTCACATCTTAGACTCTTTACAATCGAAATCTTAGTTTTCTTATCTACAGAGTGGAGAAAATGTTTACTTTCAACAATGTCCAATATAGTAATATATGAAAATGATAGAGTCAGTCATCTTCTACTGTGGCAAGGAAGTCCTTATTGGAAACATATGCACATAACTGGAGTAAAAAGCATGACTCATCTTGAGTAACGTCACACTAGTTCGTCATCATTAGCTTCCTACAGACTTAGCACCATCCATCTGAAGCTGCACAAAGAATGGACCTGCTAGGTTCATGTTTCACTGTTCAAACAATTTAAACAGTCACTGAGCAGAATAAACAGGAAAAAAACCCACAAAACTGAGTTAATTAATAATAGGGGCAATCTAAAGTTATAAAAAGCCTACATTATCCAGGAAAAGAATCATTTGTAATATTTTATATTTGTTTAAACATAGCATAATTTTCATTATTTATAAATTTATTTAAACAGCATTTTCATTAATTATAATATTGGTATTTAACTTAACATCACATTTGTACCAAAATTTAATTATGAAATGTGCTTAATGCAACAGCTTATAAAATAAAGCCAGAAAAGCAAAAAAATCATTCAAAATCCTTCCATAGAGAGACTTGAGAAAGCATCTATTATTAAGTAACGATTTTGTACATTCTTCTAGTCTGTCATTTAAACATTATATACATTTTCTTTTTTTAAAATTTTTTTTCTTTTATTATTTGTGTGTGTGTGTACCATCAAATTTGATCTAACTGTTACAGGATGAGATTGGCCCTCCTTCTCTAGCAGAGCATCTAGTGGATTTGAACCATGTACCTCTGGGATTGCAATGCAGCTTCTTGCCACTAGGCCACCAGAACGCCCCTACATACATTATTTTATTTGCATGAATAAACATATATCTGCATAAGAAAAATGGCTATCATTCTACAAGCATTCTTTTATGGCTCCTTTAAAAACTTGTTAGTCAAATTTGTGTCTTCTAGGTTGCAACACCCCCATGATACATCTTCAAGGATATGAACATGTATGGCCAAGCACAATCAATAAGAGTGCATCTAAATTCCAAAATCAATCTCCATAATAGTCTATGTGTTTCCTACTGCCAAAGGGGCCCTTTAGAGTAGTGAGAGAAGATCTTCACCCTGAAACCCACAGCATCCCTTTTCAGCAGGAAGTAGCTAAGAGAATACGCCATCCCCTTTTCCTTATGACTCAGGGTGAAGTCTCTCTCAGGGAGGAGTGATAGGGAATGGCAAAGGACACACTGACAAAGAAGATTAATCAGAACTGGCTTTGACAAGCACTGTGGCATTTGGACAAGAACAAACTGGGAGGAGGGTAGAGAGAATAGTGCAACAATGAATGAATGGAAACCCAAAATCTCTGTAAATGTTTATGAAAATTAATAAAATATAGAAAAAAAAATAAAAACATTTAACAATTCATTTGCATTTTCCACACTAACAGAATCTTCTACATTTTTTATTTAAAATATGCTTTCTAATGGCTATGCAGTTTTCCTTTAAGACAGAAAATACTGTTGTTATTATTATGTTTTTATTGTGATATTTTTGGAATTTATATTTGATGTTATCGTTTCCTGTATTTAAAGGTTAAAGTACATGAAAAATTCCTTGTTAACAAATGAAAACATGGTTTAAGCACTGCAAATCCATAGGATGGCATTAATTTCTTATAAACAATACTCAAAAGTTGTTCCAAAGAAAGCCAAAGTCATTGCCATGGAGTTGGAACCAGACTCATGGCTGACCCAGCAGTTTTGTCAGGAGGCTGTAAATTGCTTGAGAGGAGACTGCCTACCTTTCTGCCACTGGAGTGACCAGTGGATTTGGATTCAAACTGCCAGGGAGGCTCTGTCTTTGGGGTAGCCACCCGGTGCTCCCTATATGTTGTTGCTATTATTGTTATATGGTGTCAAGACAAGAACAACTAATGGAGACCCTATGAGTAACAGATCCAAACCCTGTTCTACCCTAAATCATCTTCCTCTTTGACACACTTGCATCCATTGCTGCAGTTAAACAATCTCTTGAGGGTCTTCCTCTCTTTGGCCGACCCTCCACCTTTCAAAGAATGATGCCCCTGTGAAAGACACTCCTAACAACATGCCCAAAGGATGTGAGATGAAGCTTCACCATCCTTGCCTTTTCGTTTCACTTCCTCTAAGACGTATCTGTTTGTTCTTTTGGCCATTCATGGGATATTCAGTGCTCTTCTCCAACACCACAAATCAAGGGTGACAATTCTTTTCCTGTCATCCTTATTCATTGTCTAGCTCTCTGATACACAGCAGGTGACTGGAAAGATTATGGCTGGAAGGTCTATTGTGTTTTATTGACTGTGCAAATGCATTTGACTATGTGGACTGTAACAAACTACAGTTAACACTGAGAAGAATGGGAAAATGCATCCTTAGACCAAGAAGCTGATGTCCAATCAGAGAAAGGGAAAAGTGTAAGGTTTGTAATTGGGAAAGGTGTTATTGCAGGGCTGTATTCTTTTCCCATACCTATTTAATCTGTATGTTGAGCAAATCATTTGAGAAGCTGGATGTTATGCAGAGGAATGTGGAATCAGGATTGGAGGAAGACTCACCAACAACTTGTGATAGGAAGATGTCATAACCTTGCTTGCTGAAAGTGAGGAGGACTTGAGGAGCTTGCTGCACAGACCAAGGACTAAAGCTTTCATTACAGACAGACTGCATCTCAACATTAAGAAAACAAAAATCCTCATCAGTGGGCTGATGGGCAACATCAAGACAGAGAAAAGTGAAATTCTTATTGATTTTCTTTTGCTTGATTCACAATCAAGACCCTTGGTATTAGCAGTCAAGAGATTTGGAGACATACATCATTGGGAAAGGCTGCAGTCAGGGACCTTTCCAAAGTCCTGAAGAGCAGTTGTTGCTGTTGTTAGGTGCCACTGAGTCAAGTACAACTCATAGTGATCCTATGAACAAATGATCTGAACCCTGTTTCATCCTCACACTTCCTAACACATATGAGCCCATTGCAGCAGTCACTGTGTCAATCCACCTGTTTGAGGGTCTTCCTCTCCTTTGCCAACTCTCTACTCTTCCCTGCAGCATGTCCCTCTTCAAGGAACAGCCCCTCCTAGCAACATGCCCAAAGTGTGTGAGGTGAAGTCTCATCATTCTTTCCCCCAAAGTGCACACCGGCTGCACCCTCTCCAAAACAATTATATTTGTTCTCTTGATCATTCATGGGATGTTAGTGCTCTTCTCCAACACCACAGCTCAAAGGCGTCAATTCTTTTCCTGTCATCCTTACCCATTGTCCAGCTCTCAAGATACATAGCAAGTAATCAGAAAGACTATGGCCAGAATCAGATGCACCTTAGTCCTCAAACTGACATCATTACTCCTCAATAATTTGGAGAGGTCTCTAACTGCAGATTTTTCCAGTACAATGTGCCTCCTTATTTCCTGACTGTTCGTACCATACGTGTTAATTGTGGATTCAAGCTAGACGAAGTCATTGGCAGTTTCAAACTCCTCTCCATCCATCATGATGCTGCCTATCAATCCAGTGGTAAGAATCTTTGTTTTCTTACATTGAGATAAAATCCATATTAAAGGCTTCATTCCCTGATCTTCTGCAACAATTGCTTCAAGTTGTCCTCACTTTCAGCAAGTAAGGTTGTGTCACCTGCATAATGCAAGTTATTGATGAATCTTCTTCCAATCCTGATGCATACTCCTCTTCATCGAGTCTATAGATTCCCAGATAATTTGCTCAGCATACAGACTGAATAGGTATGGAGAGAGAATACAATCCTGATGCACTCCCTTCTCAATTTTAAACCATGCAGTGTTCCCTGCTGTTTTTGTTCTCGTTCAGGTATAGGTTTCATGTGAGACAACTGAGTGTTCTGGGATTCCCATTCTTCTTGATGTCAGCCACAACTTGTTATGATCCACATAGTCAAATGCCTTTGCACAATCAATAAAGCACAAACAGGCATTCTTCACTTTCAGCCAGATACATCTGATACCAGCAATGAAATCCCTGGTGCCACTATCTCTTCTAAATCCTGTTTCAACTTCTAGCAGTTCCCTATCTATGGACTGTTCTAGACGCTTTTAACTGATCTTCAGCAAGATTTTGCTTACATGTGATATTAAGAATACTGTTCCATAGTTTCCACATTCAGTTAAATTACCTTTCTTGGTAATAGGAACAAATATGGACCTTTTCTAATCTGCTGGCCAGACAGTTGTCCTCCAAATTTCCTGGCACAGACTGGCTGTTCCTAGGTGTCTTCATATTGCCTGCTACCCATTCTGACTCTATGTAGAACTAAACAAAACACTCCCCAATTCTTTGTCATACTCATAATTGTTGCTATGTTTGAGATTACTGTTGCAGCCACTGTGTTACATCATTTACAAAAGATGTACAAGAAGTTGATTCTACATAGGAATTATATTTTATAAGATTCCTTTAAAATTTACTTTTTTAAGTAAACTGAGTTTTTGTTTGTTTCTAAAACTGCAATTCTAGGTATAATTAGTACCTAGCTGAATTAGTGAGCTCTGGGTAGCAGTGCAACACAAGAAGAACTATATCACCAGAGCCTCGGTTTTACTGACCTCTGAATTATAATTTAAAAAAATCACTACCATATCTCATTGAGTAATTCACCTCAATTTTCAGCTGGGTTGCTGAGAAATTATGGGTTTCCAATGAGGATGATTTGGGGACCTTCAGTCTTTAATCACCACTCACTGGCACAACTCCACCATCTGCTCCAGGGGAGAAACATGAGCGACTTCCTCCCATGTGAGTTACAAGCCCCTGAAAATCTTCTGGAGGGTCAGGTATGAATTGGTTTCAAATTAACAGCAATGAGTTTAGACAGTTCATCAGAACACTAACTTCAAAGGAAGTATACGCAGGTTTGTCAGTTACAAACAAGATGACCAAGTTTCCATTCCAGAGGATGCCCTATCAATGAATAAGTGACAGCAGTACCTACAACATAAATGCTTTTCCTTTAGAATCATGTATTTTGATGAAAAACACTTCAACAGATTCTCTACTTACGCTTATTATCTGTTCTATTATCTCATTTTATAATATCTTAAGATACACTTTCAAATTAGCTCCTCAAGATTTTAATCTAAATGAAAGCAAAGTATTCCAGTAATTTAAGGGAACATTTACGGAAATTTCCCATAAATGCATTTTAAGTTAAATATAGGCTTAAAAGTTTCCCTGTTTATGTAACAATACCAAATTCTGGCATAAAAGAGGGGAGCATCTAGTTATACCTGTGCTAGTCTCTTGAGGCCCTTACTCTAAACACATGTGACGTGGACGCATGCTCCAACAGGATAGCATTATGAAAGGAAGTCTGGCTTGGAGCAATTTTAGGTGTGGCTTTGCCCTTGGCAATTCCCCTCAAAAGACTCCAGACCTCAGTCTGATTACCAGAAATCTTTTAAACGCTGTAGTTACTCCTTTTTGGTGTTCTACAGCTCCAATCCTCTCATTTCTTTCAAAACAAAACAACACGGGGACAAGCTAACAAAAAAGCCAACAAAGCTTTTCTAATGGAAAAAGTTTTGTTCAGTGGATCCCATTTCCCAACTACAAAAAGAGCTATCATTAGTTTCAAGAGATACTTACCAGGCCACATAATAAATCACAAAATTGATGGTGTCAGTGGTCAGTTCTGAATATCAGAATCTATCTAGCTAAGCTGAGTGATATAATCACATCCTCAAAGTCTTAGCTGCAAAAATGTATGTCCTCTGTTTATCTGTTGCTGTTGGTTGCCCGGGAAACCCCTCATGTGTGGAGCAGAACTGTTCCCTGGGTTTTATCAGGCTGTGACCTTACAGAAACAAATCACCAGGCCCATCTTTCAGGTGCCTCTGGGGAAGTTCACACCCACAACCCTTCAGGCTAGTGCTTAAAAATTTGTGCTGCCTAAGAAATCTATATTTATCAATTCTAAATATTCAAAATAAGATACATACAACCTGAAAAAAAGGATAATCACTTCCTTTGTCCCCTTATGATGGATATACCAGAACTGTTATCTTTCCTTCCAAATTCAAACCCAAGTTTCAACTGAAATATTTCCCCAATAGTTTGTTTACAATGAAGTGTTTCTAATTCCCTGGGATGTTAGGGTAGCCGGTAGTCCAAAATACAGCATGTATAGCCAAGATTTAAGAAAAAAAAAACCAACCCAACAATTCATAACCATACTTTAAATCAAGGCAAGGATTATTATTATGGTTATAGGTGTCATGATAAGAGATCACCCAAGACTACACATAAAGGCATACTTAAAAGAAAGCAGAGGGTTGGTGACATTAGAGAGGGACTGTTAGTGCAGAGTGGGCACTGACTCATAGTGACCTTAAGCACACAGAATGAAACACAGCTTAATCTTGCAACCATCCTTCTCCTCAAAATGTCGTAGCTTATTACTCTATAGTGAATTTCTAGGTTACAAACAGATCTGTTCCTCAGTGTATCTTTAAGTGAAGTTGGAACAAGTGCACTCATTTAGCCTTGAGTGCAAGGAAGGAGTTTTCATGGCCTAGTAGATAAAGAGTTGTGCTGCCAACTCATGGGTAGGTGGTTCGAATCCTGAGAAAAAGATGGGCAATCCCCTCCCCTGCAAGCAACAGCATCTAAAAACCCACTGGAAGGTTAGCAATGAGTTGTTTCCGATGTAATGGCAAAGAGTTTTTGTTGCTGTAAGTGCAAAGGAAGGAGCCTTAGTGATGCAGTATGTAATATATATATATATATATATATATATATATATATAGAGAGAGATAGAGAGAGAGAGAGAGAGAGAGAGAGAGCGAGAGCTAATCAAAAGGCTTGCAGTTTGAATCTGTAAATAAAGATTTATAGCCTTAGAAACTCAACGTAGTCTTGCTCTGAGTTGGAGCCAACTAAACGGCTATGGGGTTTAGTGCCTGATAAAGCGCAAAACTAATAAAATTTAAAAGCTGCAAGTACAGCAAGCACAGGTGATTATGATGAAGAATTTGTTGCATATAAGGGCTGATTAAGTAATTTCAAAGTGATGGCAATTTACTTAACATTAAAGGACAAGTAGGAATCATCCACAGGTCAGATGTTTGAAAGCTGGATGTCCATAACCCAGAGACTGTCTAAGTAAGCACTGAAGTAGTGAACAGCAAAACCACGTTAAGGTCCTGAACAGTGAACCAGGTGAGTCTCCTCACTGGCCACTTTGTGCTCACTGAGAATCTGTCATAAGCCGTCATTAAAGCTTATAGTAATCGTAAACTACCATTATTTTAACACTTGACATGATTTCACTGATTAACTCACAATGGGTTTCCAGGAGGACTTCACTAACTTGTCCTATCTCTCTCTTAGGTCATCAGGGGTATCCAAAGAATACTTCATCCATAACCACAAGGGGCAAAACAAACAAATCCTCCTAGAGGAGGCCTTTAAGATGAGGCAGGAGAATGATTAAAGCTGGCTCCTTAAAACTTCCAAGCCACCAGGAAAGAGCTAGATGAATTCAAAGCAAGGAATACACCTGGGAAACAAGCTAAGGGTCAAACCTGAGCTTTGTTGCCAAAGGTAGAGAGGGTAGGTACCCTTAGGTCCTGACTCTGCTGCTGCCTGTCAGAGGGATGAGGAAAACAAAGAAAGCCACACTCACTGTTGGCTCTTCAGCAGAAACAAAGACAAGATTTGTGACTGGAAAAGATGGCATCCTATTTGTAGGGCTTCCAGGCAACTGGATAAAAGCTTAATACATGTGGATTTATGTATAACTTTTATTAATAAAATATGTTACTCCAAAGAGAAAACAAAAAGAATCCATATATTATTCATTCCTAGAAGTGATGATCATGTTGAATAAGTTTTTTTAAAAAAAGTCTCATAGAGCTAGAAATTGGAAAATAACCATCAAATTTTACCAAGCCTGAAAATGTTGCTGGCATTTGAAAGAAGCTATGTAATGACTAAATGGACAATCTGAAAGAAGGAATCATTACCTCATCATTATGACTATTAATAACTCACTGTGGAAAACCATCAGGAATTGAAACTACAAATACGCAATATTAATTATAACTTCTTCAGAGCAGGACATAAAATCAGCATTGCATAAGAAAATGATAATGTCTGAGTGCCTAACTTGTTGGACTGATGGCTCCAACAGTAATTGTTCCGTACACACTGATGGGTCACAGGACCCATTTAAAAGCATTTAACAATATAGTGTGAATATTTCCCCATTTCAACAAATACTCTTCCATTATGGAAAAAAATATGAACAGCATGCTGCATTTGGCCAAAACATCTTTCTGTCTTCCTATCTGCCCTCTTAATTTCCTCTTTTGAGAATTTTTCTCCACACTCCATAATTGCCCTCCTCTTCAAATGTGATAATGTATTTATTAGAGAAGTAGGTTTCAACAGAGCAGAATATACTATTATTTCTCTACTGTGGCAGATAACGTTGGTTGCCAGCATGAAGGATTAGCCCATGTCAATGAAGACAATCATACTTTCTTAACTGACCCAGGGACGGATATGAGGCCTAATTTTGGCCAGCGAGATCCATGAATAAATCTGCTGGAAACTTCTGGGAAAGCTTTTCCTTCTTCCTAGGAGGAGCACAGAAGAAAGCTCATATACTGTACTTCCTCTTCCCCCCCCTCCCTTTAAACTGTTTGAGAGGACACACATGTAGCTGTAGCAACCATCCTGCAACAGAAAAGAGAAGGACACACGCACATTTCAGAGTTTAGCCTGGGTTGTGGAGGACTTCAACGAATAGCTGCATCAACTCTGAGACTGCCCTCCCAAGATTTCTATTTCTAAAAGCAATAATGCCTTTACTTAGAATCTGTTTTTTATTGGGTATTTTCTAATTTGCAAATGATAATTATTTTTTTTAAAACTTTTTTAAAAAACAAACACCCAAAAGCTCAAACTCATTGCCATCAAGTTGGAATGAAGTCCCACTGGACCCCTTAGTGGGTTTTCAGAGATTCTATCACATGGGAAAAGACTTGCTCAGATTTCTCCCACAGCAACTGGTGGATTCCAACCAGGTGCCTTTGGGTTGGGAGTGCAACTCTTCAACTACTAGGCCACTGGAGATCTCTAAACAAATCTAACTGGAATAGAATGATATTAACAAAAACAAAAACTGTTAAGGGGATCTGATAGCGTGGTCCCTGGGAAGACCATGCTTCTCTGGCAGTTCAAATACACAGTGGTTCTATAGGAGAAAGATGGACAATCTTTTTCCTGTACAATTTACTGCTTTTGAAATCCAATGGAAAATCAACTATGAGCTGGTTCTGTCTCAAAGGCAATGAGTTGTTGGTTTGTTTTCTTTTCTTTTTTCTATTTCTCTTTAGCTTCCCCCCTACCCCTTTATTTTTGTGTGTGTATCAACAAATTGGATCTGACTGGTACAGGAGGAGATTTCCCCTCCTTCTCCAGCTGAGCATCTGGTGGATTTGAACTGCGTACCTCTGGGATTGCAGTGCAGCATGAGTTTGTTTTAGAAACTGTTAAGGACACTAATTTTTATTCCTCACTCATTCCATGGGGCTTATATTGACTTTCTTTTTTAATTTATATCAGTTACCTCTTTCAAGTATAGTTCTCCTGAACTCTTGAGACTTAACACAATTTCCATTAATATTCAAAATATCCTCCTACTCATCATTATAATTTATTACCAATTCCCCGTATTCAAATTTCTGCCATGAATTCACCTATTCATGACTCAATCTCCCTATCCCATGTTCACTACATTTCTCCATGACTTCAACTTTCCTAGGATGCCTCAGCTACCAGTTTTGGAGAGCTTTGATTTCTTCAACCCCAATCCATTTTTACTATAGAATAGACAGTAAAATTATGGTCAAAACCAAGAATGTGTTTTATCTCATTTCTTGATGGTTTTGTTTTGTTTTGTTTTAGAGCTCTATGTGATAGGACATCAGCAAACATTAAATTTTACAGAAGTTATTACATAGGATAGGGGAGCTACAGTGAGTAAGGAATTGCACTATTAACCAGAGGCACTTGATTCTAACTGACCAGTTGCTCCAAAAGGTGGGCAATCTCCTCTCATATGATTAAACTGCCTCTGAAAACCTGCTGGAGGGTCAGCCATGGGTCAGTTCTGACTCAAGGTACTTAACAGTAACAATAGGATAATTTTT
>NW_006399848.1:7588591-7615364 GCF_000299155.1 Elephantulus edwardii
ATAGTCTGTTTTTCCTGTCTTTTGATGTGTTTGCTTATTGCTATAAGTTGACCTCTGATTACTGCTTTGGCTGCTTCCCAGAGGTTTTGGCAAGAGGATAATTCTTTAAATTTGGAGAGATCATCATTTCCTAGGTCTGCCAATTCTCCAAGGTCATTCTATTTTAACTTCGATTCAAACTGAATCCTCAATTAGTCTAATTAGTCTTTATTCTTGGCTCCCTGGAGTTATAAATATACTTGACAGCAACTAATAACAAAAAATACCAGGGTTGCAGAAAGCTGGGTGTTTTCTGGGGGAAGGGAATTGGGGAGTAACATTTGCCCATGATCAATATGACGTCAGTCACGTTCCTTGTCAACCTTGATCTGCCCTTGTGGACTAGACTACACTTTTACTCCTAATTCCCCCTCAATGTTTGTATCTTTTCCTCTCCTAGCAGACTAGAATAAGGACAAAGGAGTGGTACTATCTTTCACGCATTGCCATCTACCCATTTAGCTTTTCCCCAGTGGGAAAGGTTTCCTTCCTGCTATGCGGCATTCACGTTTCTCTAAGGTTCCAATCTGATTCACTCTAGTTTTTCAAGAACCATACCTTGTTACACTGTTGTTGTTATGTGCCGTTGAGTCTACTGTGACTCAGAATGACCCTATACACAATAGCTCTGAATTCTGTTCTATCCTGAGCCAGTCTCACTGTCTCTGACACACCTACTCCTATTACCACAGTAATTACTGTGTCAATCCATCTCCTCCAGGGTCTTCTTATGCATTGTCCCTCCATCCAGATTCTAAGCATGATGTCCATCTCTAAGGACTGGTCCATCCTGGCCATGAGCCCGAAGTATGTGAAATAGAGCTTCAAAATTCTAGCCTCTAAGGAGCAGCTTGGTTTCACCCTCTTTAGGACAAACCTGTTTGTTCTCTTGGCAATCTGTACCATATAATTTCTTGCTTTTCTAAACTAAAACAACCAAGTAATAACAAACTCATCGCCATAAGTCCATTCTGACTCAGCACCACAGTGCAGGACAGAGTTGAACTATCCTACAGGTTTCCGTTCCTGGTAGGTTTGAACTGCTGCCTTTTTAGTTAGTAGATGGGTGCTTAACTCGTGTACACTTGAGCTCTTTAATTACTTCTCATTCCCTCATACTCACTCATTGCTCTTGTTATGTGGCACTGAGTCACCTGCGACTCATAGCGATCCTATGCACAACAGCCCTGAAACCTGCCCTATCCTGCACCAGTCAAGCCAGTATTAACTTAGAGCACACTCCAGGGAGTTTTCAGAAGCTGTAAACAGCAAAAGATTGCCCATCTTTCTCCCTTGGATCAGCGAGAGGATTTGAAATGCCTACCTTTGGATTGGCAGCATAATTCCTCAGGGCCACCAGAACTCCCTCACTATTCTGTTGTCCTTTAATCAATGAGCAAGCTCAAGCACCAACCTGAGATCTTTTCCTATAATTACCTTTAAATAGCAGTGCGGATTTTTTTCACTTCCATCCACTGTACACTTACATACCAAATGGAGATGGTTTTGCATGTTGATCAACAACTACCAAACTGCTGCAAGCAATGTGGCCTTTGCTTCTAACTTAATCTCATGGCCTTTCACAGTGGATTACTCCCTCTTCCTAATTTTCTCCAAAAGAGAATGACTGACAATGTTTTCTGTTCATATGTGGGGTTTTTTTTTTTGGGAAAAAAAATTAGAACACAGGGAAAAAGGAAGCAAATAAGTATCATCCACAATTTTCTCATTTGGAGACAACCAAATTACCATACTGATGTACCCTTTCATTATTTTTCTATACATATATATTATTTATACAAGTAGTTATTGTGTTTTAATAAATGGAACGCTAGTTCATACTATTTTGTAGCTCACTTTTCACATACTGTATATGGAAATATAGGTCTACTGACCAATGGCTGTGTACTATTCAATTTTTATATCTACACTTTTTTAAATACAATTTTTATTTTATACTGGTTTACTTACAAAGTTTGTATATATTGTTTTTCACACCAGATCTTTCCCCTTTCCTTTACCCACCATTCTTTCCACCCATCAAATGGTGCGACCCAATGATTAACCTCTCCCTGCTGCTGCCCATACTTTTGATACATGTTTTGAGGCACTTTTTAAGGAAGACACTATTTTCCCAAAATCGTTTTATTATATTTTGCTTATGGACCACTCTCTTTTAATTACTTAATATTATGAATGCATTTTACTTACTATCTGGTAGCACAAGCTTCATCTTTCCATTTCACATATTTTTCTTTGAGCCTGCGCTTAGGACCATTTCATTAAATTTCCTATCCTATTTCCTTGCAAAAAAGGCACTTGAGTAGCTTCACTAATTTTCTAAAATGTATAGATCATCTGAGAAGAACAGGCACCTTTAAAATATTGAATCTTCTGTTCTTCAATATGATCTGGTTCTCTCTTTGTTCAAGTACTCTTCTGGGTCCCTTAAGGAATGTTGTATTTTTTGTGTGTGTATTTATGTGTAGTTGCAACAACTGAAGGCTTCCACTGCACTGATGTAGACTTCTTCCATCCCCACATGTTCTGTAGTGATCAAGTCCTCCACCGATCTCATTTCTCAAAGCCACTTTTTAGTCTCTCGCCAGCCTGATGTTTTTAACACCCAAATCTGGTCCTATGAGGTCCCGCTCTTGTTTGAACACCTTCCTACCAAGCCTACCTTTAGCTTTCCCCTCATACCATCTGGACTTCTTCCATCCTTACTCACTCACAACCCTACCATCTCTATCTTGAGAGCAGGAATTACTTTAATCACTCCTTCCTCAAACAGGACACTCAATTAACAGGCATCAACAAATTCACAGCACACTGTATTAACAGGTGTCAATAAATGTTCAATGACTTTTCAAGAGAAGTGTTACTTTAAAAATAATTCCCAGACTCATCCAGGGAGAGTACTGTAGAGGGTAATAAAATCTCAGGGACTTAGTAAGGAGGACTGGGATAGGGGATTGGGAGAAAAGAGGCTACACTTATTGTTAGGTGCCAAGTACAACATTATCTATCTATCTATCTATCTATCTATCTATCTATCTATCTATCTATCTATCTATCTATCTATCTATCTATCTATTTACCTACCTACCTACCTCTATGAACAACCAATCTGAACCCTGTTCTACCCTGTGCCATTCTCACAATCTGACATACTTAAGCCCACTGTAGCAGTCACTTGTGTCAGTCCATCAAATTGAGAGTCTTCCTCTCTTTCACTGTCCCTCCACCTTTTCAAGCCTGATATCTCCTTCTAAGGAATAGCCTCTCCTAACAACATGCCCAAAATATGAGAGATGAAACTTTCTCATTTTTGTCTCCAAGGATAACTTTGACTGTACCTTCTCCAAGACATATCTGTTTGAGGTCATTTTTTCTCTCTCTTCAGTTCATGGGATATTCAGTAATCTCCACTCCATTGCTCAAATGCATCAACTAATCTTCTTCCTTTTTTAATGTCAAGTTCTCAGATGCATAGCAGTCACTGAAAAGACCATGGCTTGAATCAGGTGTACCTTAGTCTTCAAATTGACATTACTGCATCTCAATAATTTGCGGAGGTCTCTGACAGCAGATCTGCCCAATGTAATAAGTCTCCTGATCTCCTGACTGCGAGTACCAAGGGTTTTGATTATGGATCCAAGTAAGATTAAACTGTTGACAATTTCAATTATTTTCTCCATCTATCATGATGATGCCTATTGGTCCAGCGGTGAGAATCTGTTTCCTTGATGGTGAGATGTCATCCATACTGAAGGCTGTAGTCTTGGATCTTCTGCAGCAAGTCTTCAAATGCTCTTCACTTGTAGCAAGCAAGGTTGTGTCATCTGTATAATGCAGATGAGTCTTCCTCTAACCCTGATACTACATTCTTTCTAGAGTCCAGCTTCTCAGACTATTTGCTCGGCATACAGACTGAATAGGTATGGAGAAAGGATACAGCCCTGATGCACACCTTCCTTCATTTTAAACCATGTATTGTTCTCTTGCTCTGTCTGAACAACAGTTCTTGGTCTAGCTTTCCCATTAGGACAAGTTCATGTTTTGGAATTCCCATTCTTCTCAATGTTAACTATAATTTGCTATGGCCCACAGAGTCAAATGACTCTGCATACTCAATAAAACACAATTAGACATTCTTCTGGTATTCTCAGACTTTTAGCTAGGATTCACCTGAATCAGCATTCTTATCTCTAGTCCCAGAGCCGCTTCTAAATCCAGCTTGAACTTTTGGCAGTTTTGATTGCCCCGTCTTGACCTTAGGATCCAGCATCTGTTCTGTCTCTATAGAGAGAATCAGGTTAACACAAGTTTCAAACTGTCAGGTGCACTAAAACAGATAATAAGTTCCTTGAGGTATGGGAACAAACTGCATCTTTATATCCTCCACAGAGTCCTACAAGTTGTCTTATAGGTGAAATCCTGATTTTACAAAACACCCAGGCATTTGTAGATATGCATTAAGATGAAGTATAGTAACGTTTGCTCTATGTATAGCAGTGATATAGGGCATGCTTACAAAAACTAAAACAATTTCAGAAATTTTCTTCAGTAAAAAAAGCCATGGCTTATCAATGGTTCTCTAAAAGCGTATTTAACCCCTGCCAAGTGGAAGTACAAAAGACAAAAGAAATTTCCCTTGGAAGTGTGAAACCTAAGCAAGTAACATTTTACATGAGCTCTGCAAATGTCAATATTTAATAAAAGTACAACTTAAAAGAGCCCTCAATTTAGAGATGAATGCTTATTAATTTACAATATAACGTGGTCATGTGCAATCTTTGTGAGCTTGAGTTTCATATCTGTAAAATGAAAACATCAAAGAAGAGGTTATGTGATTTGACAGCACCTAACAACAACATTCTGTCAAACATTCTTCTAGGTGGTATAGCACTGGTCTGTGCGTTGCTGTACAGAGGTAACTCGTGGTTGCTGTGGTGCTGAAGACTGTGACAGTGATATGCCAATTGTGGTAATGGGTACCCATGGTGCACAGTGCTAGCTGGAGCTTCCCGATTAAAACAAGCCTGGAAGCAGAAGCGGCATCTACTTCCGAAATGGCTTGCCTCCGGAAACTTTATGTATGAACAGTGCTCAGGCTGTTTGTTCATAGGGTCGCTATGAGTCGTCTACAACTCGATGGCACCAAAGAACAACAACAAACAACAACAACAACAAGAGCTCTGGTGCCCTAGTGGCAAGAACCTGAGCTGCAATCCTGAAGGCATGTGGTTTGAGGCCACCAACTACTATGCAAGAGAAGGATGGGAAATCTCCTCCCATGTGATTAACTGCCTCTAAAAACCCACTGGAAGGTAGCTATGGGTTGCTTTCAACTCTACAGTACATGACGACAACAATAACAATTTGCATAAAGAGGAGTGCTTCTAATACAGTGGTTAAATGTTTGGATGCTAAGTGAAAGGTCTGAACCTGTGAGCCTCTACAAGTGAGAAAGATGCCAGTCTGCTTCTGTAAAGTTAGACAGCCTTGGAAATGCTACAGGGCAGCTTACTCTGTCCTATGGGGTTACCACAGGGAGCTCTGGGGATGCAGTCTGTAGGCAGTTGAGCTGCCTAATGCACAGGTGACACCCCTTGGGCAGTCTGAATCTACCAGTGGCTCTGCAAGAGAAAGATGGGCAATCTTCTCCTGTGCAATTTACAGCCTCAGAAAACCAAATGCTTCAGTTCTTGTTAAGTGCTGCTAAGTTGAGCACGAACCATAGCGACTCTGTGAACAACAGACCTAAACCTTGTCCTGTCCTGTGCCATCCTCACCCTTCTCTTTCAAGTCCATTGCACCACAGTGCCAATCTGGTTGAGAGTCTTCCTCTCTATCTCTTACCCTCCAATTTTCCAAATATTATGTCATTCTCCAAGGAATAGCCCCTCCTATCAACATGCCTGCAGTATGTGAGATGAAGCTTTATCATCTTTGCCTCCAAGGAGTGGTGTGGAGTAAGTTCTTATGACAAGTAGGTGAGTGAGATAGTTACAGGGCTGCCAGCAAATGGAACTGATTTGGTAGCAGTGGGTTTTTACTGACACACACAAAAGCGCTATTATTTACTCAAAAGACCAAAGAATCCCTTACTGTGTGCAAGAAAGTATGTGACACACAAATAACAGAACCGTGCCTCAATGAGAGGCTATGAGGGAGAGAAGAAAGAAATACACACCTGCACACATCAAATCAGTGTGTGTTAGGAACCACAAATACTGGCTTCTACAGGCATTAAGGAGGCTTCCAGGTAGAGGGACTTTAGTATGAGGAGGCAGCTGACATGGCGGACAACACTACAAGAAACTTAGAGAAAGTCACATGCTTAAGTATGGAAGATTAGCCCAGAGAGTCAGGATATTGGAGAGGGCACACTGGTTAAGTGGGACCACACTGCAAATGGCTCTATAACTTGGTTGGTGGTCACACCGTCTTAAAGCCAATGGGGAGAAGCCCTGGTTGGAAAACTGTTAAGTGCTTTCCTGCAAACCTACTGCTTAGTAGACTGAACCCACCCATTGACCCTAAAGGAAAAAAAGAGCTGGTTGTCTGTTTCCGTAAAAATCACAGCCTAGGAAACCCTATGCAGGGGTTGTATACTGTCACATGGAGCCACCAGGAGTCTAAAACTGACTTGCTGACACACAACAGTGAATGGTAAAAGAGAAAAAAAAAGTGTATAAAGTGTCATAGTCATTAACGATGCTTTTAGATATAAAATGCAGTGGAATATAGAAAAAACCCCTTTTATTGCCGGATAGTTGGAACTCCTAGTTGACCCTCCAGGAGGTTTTCGGAGCACATAAACTTCACGCAGAAGGAGACTATCCATCTCTCCTCCTTGGAATAGTTGGTGGACGTGAACCACTTGCTGTTGTGTTGCCAGTGCAACTCCAACCTTACACACTAGGGCACCAGAGCTCCCTGAAAAGCAATGTTAAGAAGGCATTTTTCTAGTAGGAAAAGACCTTAAAAGCCTGAATGAGACTACCAGAAAGGGAAAGCAAGATAAGAGGCAACTTAAGAAAACAGATGTAATATATTAATGTTTGTTTACAGAGGTCAACTTCAAGGACCATCTTCTCAAGGCTTCAGTTCAAACGCTTGGTGACCAGGGCCTGCTGTTATATAACCTCCCATCACATCTCCCCTCAGTTTCTTCACCCAGTAAGTGGGGAAAACACTTTCGTCTAGTGGCTGTGAAGACTAAAAACAATGTGTGACCATCCCAACTTGGGTGGCACACCAGACCTGATGCTATTTTAACAAGATGCAGCTTTGGTGCCCACCATTAGCAATGGCATCTTACAGCACTGTTCAGTTTAAATCTATTCATTTTTCTCTAGTTAGTACAATCTCTGGTCTCTCCCAACAGCTTTTACGACCAGCAAAGACAATTGTGCACATACTTGAAGAAACTATGTTAAAAAAATTATTCTTTTAATGGGATCAAGTTTACTCCTTGTTCTCAGTTTTTTTTTTAAAAGTGCAATAATTGCGAGCATTTTAGGCCTCAAAGGACCAATAGAAATTACCTGTTATTAATCACCAAATGTTTTATATTCCTTCATGTCTTCTTTGGTACATAATACATTCCCCCACAAAAAAAACCAAAACACCAGTATTAAGTTGCTTCCTCTCTTCACCCCAACCAAAGCTTCCCCAAACGATGTTCCTCTCTGCCAGTTCAAATCCGCCAATGGCTTCATGGGAGAAAGATGAGCAATCTCTTCCCACATGACTTAAGACTCTTGAAAACCAGATGGAGAATCAGCTATTAGTTGCTTCTAACTCAGTGGCAGAGTTTGGGATTTATATTTTTTATGACCTTTTGCTAATTTTTCAGTGAAGCCTTCTGAACTGTACAGGTTTCCTCAAATCACCCTACGGATACATTTATGAGATGAAAACTGCATACTATATAAAAAAATAATCTTTATTTAATCTCTATTTTTTAAGAAGCCACTAGAGAAGATGGAAAACCATTACTAACGAACTTTTTAAAACATAATTCATTGTGGTTGCTTTCCCAGCTTAACAAATAAGAACTCAAATTTGTGACATTATTTCCTTATGCTCTCCATTAATGCTGAACTCTGTGCATTCCAAGACAGAGAGGGGGAGAGGAGCAAACAAGGGCTCTGAAAAGAATACTTAGCTCCATTTGGTCAAAAAATGGTCTTTACAAGGCTTTTTTATTATAGGTCATAAAACACTGCTTACCACAGTGTACCTCTTCCTTGAAAACGAAAAGAAATCCTTACAATGGTGAGAAGCTGAAAACAACACAGAGAGAGAGAAAGAGAGAGCGCTTGTGCCGCCTCCCCTTAAACACATCTGTGCTATTATCTGCTTTGAGTAGAGCTGCAAGCACAGCTGTTTATTGGGACTCAGAAGAGGCAGCTCTGTAGCTTTTTTAAAAAAATTTCATGTTGTTGCAAGGAATTGAATTTTTAAGCTGAAGCTTGTTAGGGTAGAGGCAGCACATGTATCTCCAGGGGCAGAAGAGCCATATGCTTCTCACTAAGAATGTCTTTAACGTACAGGAAGAAGAGGCTGGGTGGTCACATCGAGTCAGGGAGAGCGCGAGCGAGCCAAGAAGGAAGGAGAACTTGAGGCTAAGTGCAGCTATTCAGTGAGAGAAAATGAGAACTGGCTCAAGAACCAAATGACTATCTTAGAAAGAACAAGTGAGCAGGTTAGTGTTGAATAAGTCCCCAAAAGGAATTAATCAGGGCAAGATGAGCATCAACTTCTAAGATGAGGATGTTCCCTCAAACATGCCCCTCTTGCCTTCAATTCTTTTCCGGACCTACCTAAGCCCCTCCATCGAGCACCTTTCTAGGTACCACGAAATCCTCTTCAGTTTCTCCACACTGCGACTTGACCTTGGGAACCACCTGCCTACCTTTCTTCCTACAGGTAAGGCTGGTGAATGAAAAACCACCACATGAAGACCAGTGTGGCTATGTATCATAATCTCGTTTCATCTGATCTTTAATACAACCTTCTGAGTTGTCCACACTGGTTATCACCAACATGCCCCACCATTCATTTGTTTTCTCTGTCTTCTTCCCTTTGCATCTTTAACCTTTGTGTGAACTTCAGATGAGAAGTTTCCACTGACTCAATATGACCACCAAGCCTCTTCTTCCTGTACAATTATGAAGTTCCGAGTCAGAAGGTACTGTATCCTAAATTCTATGCTTTCACTCAAGCCTCCACCTCCTCACTTCATGTATTCATGGCTTCAGCATTCAGTCATGTTCCAAAACATTAAAAGTTGATGTGGCAGTTCCAGGCATTCAAATCTCAATGTTTTCTGCTTATGCTTTCTAGAATAGTCCCCAGGTTGAATATTTCCAATAACAACAGTTTCTTCGTCCCTATTAAAAAAATGGTTCTTCAGTGTGTATTCTCTGTCTTGCACTCTGACTCTCATTTGAGATTGTTTCTCTCTTCATGACCAGATAGCTAATAAGTCACCAGGTCTTAGCAATTACACTCCTTAAATTACTTGTCAAATCAGATCTCCACAGCTCTTAACAAGGCTACTCTTGCATAGATTACTGAAATAGTGCTCCAACATAAGAAGCTCCCTGCCTTCAGATTTAAGACTCTTAAATCTTTTCTCCAAAATACTGACTGTGCTATCTCTAATAGGTATACTTATACCTTATGATAGTCCCTTGCTGTTCAGCTCAAGACAAAGAAAACTGAATTTAAACCTGACTGTAGAAGGTAAATGTTTTTCAGCATCATGGCATAGTATATAAATTATCAGGATAGTTGCAAATCATGAGGTTCATGGTTTCAATCTACCAGGTGTTTGGCAGGGAAAAGATGGGCAACTACCACTTATAAAGATTTACTGCCTCAGAAAGCAATGGAGTTACTAGAAACCAGAACAGACTCAACAGTAATGAATTTTGGGAGCTCTGGTGGCCTAGTGGGTAAGGAGTTGTGCTTCCAAACCAAAGGCAGGCAGTTCAAATCCATCAGCTGCTCCTTGGGAGAAAGATGGGTAATCTCTTCCCATGCAATTAAAATTATCTGAAAACTTGCTGAAGAGTCAACTATAAATCAGTTCTGACCCTATGGCAAAGACTGACTGAGTAATTTTTTGGTATTTTATGCAAAATTCTGTCCTGTTAAACATGCAATGTGAATCTGTCCTGATTTGGCTTATTCCAGCCTCTCAGCTGAAAAAAATCTACTTGGTATAAATTATTTTTTAGGGTGGGAGAGGAAGAAAAAGATGCAATGATAAAACTTTTCATGGTTTATTAAAACCATTCCTAGGTCTTGAGGCAGAATGTGGATTACTCTCTAAATAAACACACCACGTATTTTGTATTGTTGCTGATGTAAACAGTCTCCAACTGCTGGCAACTCACTGCGTGAAAGAATGAATGAAAAACTGCCTGGTCCCGGACCATTCCCATGCTTGCTTTTGCATCAGACTGTTGTGACTGCCATGAAGTTTTCACTGGCTGATTTTTGAGAATACATCTATAGGCTTTTCTTCCTAGTCTGTATTAATCTGGGATCTCTACCGAAATGTACTGAATACCACAGCCACAGATGGGTTTGCAGTGATGTAGGGCAATGAATATGCTTGATAGGTGTGCTGTATTTGAAAGATGATTACACCCAACTGTTTTCTCACCCCTGTGGAAAGCAGTATGGCGCTTTCTCAAAAAGTTGCAAATAGAGATACCATTTGACCCAGCAATTCCACTACTGGGAATATACCCTGAAGAGACCATAGCTGACATCCAAGCAGATATATGCACTCCCATGTTTATTGCAGCTTTGTTCACAATAGCAAGGAGTTGGAAACAACCTAAGTGCCCATCAACAAACGAATGGCTAGAGAAGCTGTGGTATATTCGCACAATGGAATACTATGCTGCATCAAAAAACAAGGAACTCATGCAATATTATTCAAAATGGTTGACTCTGGAGAACATTATGCTGAGTGAAATATCCCAGTCACAAAAGGACAAATATTACAGGATGCCACTGTTGTAGCATGGGACTAACCTCAGGGTTGGGGAGAGACTGAGTAAGATGTGTTCAATAATGTATACTGCACTGAAACAGAGGAGGGAGAAAACTATTTAAAAGAGATATATGACTAGGTATTTCTGTCATCACAGGAGTCTAGTGTGAGGGCTACACGGTGGAGGGGAACTGGGGGAGGGTTTGTAAAACAATGAAAGAATCTTTTCTTTTACTTTTCCATAATTTTTGACTCATGTACTTATAACTTGTTAGTTAAATTTGTGTCTTCTAGGTTGCAACCCCCCCATGATACATCTTCAGGGATACGAACATGTACGGCTAAGCACAATTAATAACAGTGCATCTAAATTCCAAAATCAATTTCCATAATAGTCTGTTTCCTACTGCCAAAGGGGCCCTTTAGAGTAGTGAGAGAAGATCTTCACCCTGAAACCCACAGTGTCCCTTTTCAGCAGGAAGTAGCTAAGAGAATACGCCATCCCCTTTTCCTTATGAATCAGGGTGAAGTCTCTCTCAGGGAGGAGTGATAGGGAATGGCAAAGGACACACCGACAAAGGAGATTAATCAGAACTGACTTTGACAAGCACTGTGGCAATTGGACAATTAAAACAGACATTCGGATGGCGGGGAAGAAGAACAAACTGGGGAGGAGGGTAGAGAAAATGGTGCAGTAATGAAGGAATGAAAACCCAAAATCCCTGTAAATGTTCATTAAAACTAATAAAATTTAATAAAATAAAAAAAGAAAGATGATTACAAAAGTTTACAGAAAAATGATAGCCATGGAGCGCTTACCATTTTATTTTTAAACAAAGGAAGTCAACCCAAATTCTAATATGAACAAAACACTAAATTAACAAGGCATTTCCAGAGTGATTTCTAAACTGCTTGGTGGAACAATGTAATACAATAATTTCTTGAACATATTAGATGTCTATTTTCAGTGGTTTCTCATAATCATCTGTCCTAAAATAAAAACATAAAATATCAAGTTTCAGAGGAAAACCAAGTTAAAAATTCTTAAGGTAGTTATAATCTCCCATTTTTCATGTTTGAATATTGCTATTTTTTTAATATTACTAATATTTTAAGGAGAAAAAGGCTGTTCAGGATAAAGTTTTGCCTTGGGCTAAATTGGGCCTAATTCACAAATGTTTTAAATTCAGTAAAGGTGCTATTCTCCTAGAAATGATTTTTAAAGGCAGGATCTTTCCATGGAGAGTAGAATAAATTAGAAACTATTTCGATATGAAGGAGCTCTGGTCTAGTCCCTAGTACCAGATAACCCACAAGTCTAGAGCCTCATGTGGTTCAAATCTACCAGCCGCTCTGCAGGAGAAAAGGGACAGTCTTCTTCAATAAAGATTTACAGCTTCAGAAACCCAGGGTAGGGTGGCTATGAGTTGGAATTGACGTGACACCAGTAAGTGATCCTGATGTGGACTCTTTCCTCCTGTCCAGAGACAACATGAAGCAACAACAATAAAAAAAACTGGTCACTATTAGCAGATCTAAAAGGGAAAAAAATAACATTATTGTAATAATCACATACGCACTTCTGGTAACTTTTTACAGGACTGGTATCTCGAAAAGACAAAACTCTACTTTTGTAACACATACTTTATGTAGTCCTCAAAGGCTTTAAACTAAACCTGGAGAAATAAGAGTATGTTCTCTTTAGTGGTGAACAGAATTGTAAAGATGTTAAACCAAACAGGCAATGAGAAGGCAATATCTAATGAAAAGCTTTTAATTCCAAATCCTATCATTGGCACCATGGGTCTATAGAGTTTAATAATAGTAAAAGTTAATTTGTCTATTTTTCTTTAAGTTCTGAATTTTTTTAATACTTAGAAGTTTGTAATAATTAAAAATATAAAAATAAGTGATCTCAATGCCCTAGAGGGCATGGAAATGCAAAAACATTTATGTAAATAGACCTTGCTCATTAAAGAGTACTGACAAAGATATAAATTATATTTAATTCTACTATGGTGATTTAGATGAAAACAGCCTAATGGATTATGCAAGAGTCACAAATCTAGCTCCCGGCTCTTTACTTGTGTGAACCTGGGCAAGTCATTAATTAGCTCTTTATTCCGGCGGCCTCCATCTGTAGAATGAGGGCAGTGCTACTTCCCAACTGCACAAAAGGTCCCACATTCAGCTTTGAGAAGCATCCTCAGAATCTAATTTTTTTTTAAAAATCCAAATCCAATCAAGATATTAATATTTAGGCATATTAATGTTCCTTGAACTTGTAGTGTAGATTGTGTCTTCCAATGCATTCAAGAAGTTGAACTATTCCACTGTTCATGAAAGCAGTCATGTTTATTGATTCACCAGGCTTGTGTCTACATGAGAAAGAACTCCTCTGAGTAAACAGGGGATAAGTTCTGAGGAAAAGAATGCAATGAGTCACTAAGACTAGAAGTCAAATGAAATGCTATACCAAATCCTGTTGAAACTCTGGGACTTAAAATGAGAAACTACTCAACCCCCTTCCCCATGAGACGTAACTAAATATAACTTTAATAAGTGTTAGGGAAGATTTTCAAGTTCTTGGTCGACATATTTAAATGCAAGTGTTTTCAATGGAAGATGACATTTTCTAAAATATAGTCACTATTAATTAATGCCAAAACCAAGAGGATTTTTATGGAATTACATATTATGGACACATGACTACTAAAGCCGTTCATCATGATTGATGTTATTATTCCGAATACCACTGGAGTTAGTAATGATTTGCTGCCTTCCCGTGAAGTTCAAGCCAACGTTCTTTGTCTAATTGGCTCATTGTTGTTCATGAAGTTGGTATTTTCTCTGCTGTTCCTGTTTCTAATCATCTAGTATTCCTCTAGAGCCTACACAACATTTATGCATGTGTTTCAGAGGAAAGCCTGACATTATTCTAGATTCTGAAATCAAGCCCAAGAAAAATATTCTGAGAAAGTAATGCTAATTAAACAGTATGATTAATTTGTTTGATTTCTGTATGCTGAATTAATAATCAACTTTATGGTGAGTAAATGCACTTCTGAACAGCAAATTGTGACACTTACTAGCTTATTACTGATTATTTCCTATGCTCAGCAATCAGTGACTTGAGCAACACACACAAAAAATCACACATACAATTCTGTCATTTAGAAAGACAAAAAGTTCATTTGAGATTTATCACATTTTCATGGAGGTCCACGATTATGTACACTTTATTCTCTTTTGTGATCTAATACCCAGAAAGTTATCAACAACTAAAAAAGGCAAATTCTTCATATCTATCTGTTATTTTGACAATAAAATTAAGAAAATTACTTATATATCATTAGAAATACTTGACATTGGACAAGAAGATCATCTTGTGCTCTAATAATCATTACCATCAAGTTGAGTCCAACTCATTGTGACTCAATGGGGAAGAGCAGAGCCGCTGTGGACTGGACTGCTGAACTTTTTGCTTGGAAGCCCGATGCTTAATCCGCTGCTCTCCCATGGATCCCTTTGCTACATAATAGGGCCAACAAAAAGAGATGCCTCAAATTCAGCCTGACAAAATATCAGAAGCCAATTGTGGCTACTATGGAAGAAATGATCTCTTTCATATTTGTGTTTGTTTCTGTTATCTGTTGTCAGTGACGGAAAAGGAGGCCATATGCTGCTGCTGAGATGGCCACAACTTGTGGCAGTATCCAGTAGTCCACGGAATGATGTAAAAAGCTTAAGTGGAGGGAGACCCATACATTTTCTCTGTCTCACTGTGACATCATAGTCAAGTCCCTAAGTCCCTTGAGCTTCTGATTTCTAATCTTTAAAATGAGGGTCTCCTACTAGATGATATCAAATGACTAGAACAGCCCTAATAGATACCACTGATAGATTCCCCTATCACCCTGGTAATCATGTTACCTTCTTCCATTTTAGAATAAGCTGGAAACTTTACAACAGAGTCCCTGAAGAAGGGTATCCTGCTTGGTATAGGATGTGAAAAAGAGGAAAACTCTCAAGAAGACAGATTGATACTGGCTACAAAAACTGGATCAAACAAAGCAAAGACCATGAAGTAGTATTGGTGCTGGGCAAAGTTTCCCTCATTTATCCATGGGGTTGGTATGGGCTGCAATCAGCCTGATCGTACCTAATAACTACTTCTCGTTCATGATTTTAATGGCAGTTTCTATCTCTTACTTAAAAAAGTTATTTTAAATGGTATAATAATCTTCACCAGTGACTCATCAAAATGTCTCCAAAGAATCCTCTCAAACTCACCATAGCTGAGTTAATTCTGACTCACAGCATTTCCAAGGTTGTATATATTAACTGGAGAAGACTGCTCATCTTTCTCCTGAGGAGCACATGGTGGATTCGAGCTACACATGCCCTGCCTGGCCTTCTGGTTGGTAGTACAACATACTATCAATGACACCACTAAGGCAAAGGCAAGGTGAGACGATTTCCTCCAGCGCTTTGCCCTGGATAACAGTGATAAACAGCTCAGGCTTCCACACTCATTCCTACCGATCATTCCACAGAACTCTTGTTTGATAAAGATGTGCTTGTGTCCCTAAGCTAGACAGTAGCTTTTTAGCAGGGTAAGTCAAAACATCATTCTGTTTCCCCACCCCCCACCCCAAACTGCTGGAATGATTAGCCTAAATAGATGATTTAAAAAAAAAAAGTTTGAGAAACATAATCTCACACGGAATCATCCCTCTTCTCTCTCCTGTGCTAATAATCAAATTTCCTCAGACGAATCAGCCCCACCATGGAGCATATATGTGCTTACAGAGTATATGTAGTCAGGAACTCAATTTGGATAACAGAGGTTTAATCATTTCCATCTTCAAAAAATAAACAGTTTTTGGAAGCCTCTAGTTATTTTAGAGTTTCTTTTTTCATCTTGGGAGCTCCTTTCTCTTCTTAAAATGGGTTCTCATTTCTCCAAGCTGGGTCTGGGTGTGTAAGCCCTTCAACGTTGCCGCAACTCTTGGTGACCAACTCAGTCAGGAAGCTGGATCTCGGGAAATGGAAGGTGTCTGGAGCCCACCAAACTGAACTTCTTCAGCTCGAACTGGAGAGTAGTTTTATTGCTGTTCTATTCCCTTTCTCTGCCGGGATCTGCGGCAGTAAATTATCAACGATTAAAGAGCCAGGTCCCCCCTCCCCTTTGGGGCAACCACTCTTCTGTGCTCCCAGCAAAAAACATTTTAAAAAAGAAAGATCTCCAAAGGACAAAACCTGCCACCAAGGCGGCAAAACTGTGGTAATTTCCCAAGGCATTATGATTGATAATGATCGGCAGAGCGTGGGATAATAGCTCCCCTTAATTTAACGGTGCCTTTGAAGGGTTAAAATATGGCAGATGTTGATAGCTGACACTCCTCGCTAACAGGAAAGACACATTGCTGTGGGGCCCACTTCGAGGCTTTCCCTTCCCTGCAGCTGTCTGTGTAGAGCTAATTGTATCCACTTGTTTAACCTCGGGGAACGTCTGGAGGGGACCCAGTGCCACAAGGGTACCTTTTTTTTTTTAACGGTCATTTCCTCTCTGGTGTAACTTGCATGACAGTATGTGACAAGCAGAAATTAATGGGGACACTGCTGTGCCAATTCCTCCTGAATTGCTGACACTGGCTACAGGCTGCCTGTTTGCCACCCAGCCAAGACCTCACATGAAACATGGCGAGGGGCCCACAGTTCTATTCACCAACAAGCCAGCTGGTCAGTGATGAGAAGAGCCGAAACAATGTGGTACGCACAAACCAGGAAGAAAATGCTTTACAAACCGCTTCAAACCAAGGAGGTAGCATTTGCTGGGAGTAAATATGCTGGTTTATTTTCCTGAATGGCAAATTGTACAACTCCAATCTCCAAAGTACTTTGGAGAGAAGAAGTATTCCTCTTCCAAGGCCTTTTAAGGTATAAGCTAGGATAGGAACATCATGCAAGCAAAAGAAAATGACTAAAAATTCATCTCCGAGGAGGCGTGTGTTCCCCCCTCCCCTTTTAGAAGACAGCTTCCAGGAAGATATGGGAGCCAACAGGGTATCTCTTGCCTCTAGTTAGCCCCGCTTAAAAATTCTAGGCATGGGCATCTTTTTTTACTCTTTCTCATACACACAAGCACACACATAAAAGAATCGAGCTGAAGCCCATTAATTGCCTCCAACATTTTGCAAGATTGGGGAATCTGCCCCAGCCTTGACAGAATCTACTTTGTCCTCCTAATAGAATCTGGAATCAAACTCAGCCACTGGTTATTTAAAATGGCAGCTCTGGTATAGGTTAGGCCTTTGCTGATTTCAGCTCAGAGGAACCAACAGGGTTTATAAGTGAAAGGAAAAACAGGCCACAGGAGACAAGTCACCTAACCATCACTCTTGTGTAAGGCTCAAGAGTCAAGCTGGAGGAGAAAAGATACAAAGGTGTAATGGGAAAAAGTAGACTAGACCAGGGTTCCATAATGAACTTGAGAAGCTCTAAGGGTATTTTTAAAAAGGCAAAACAATCTGGTCCCCACTGGACCCTCATCATTTCCTTCACCTGCTCCCCCCACCGACCAAACTGTGCAGCTCTGCAACTGCATCCTGGCCCATCCTCACCCTTCTGTCCCCAACCCTCACCTCCTTGTAACCCCAATATGTTTTTCCCAATAAAAAAATATTATAAAAAAAAAAGGCAAAACAAAGAGGCTGCTCAATTTTGTGGTTGGGCATGGCATATAATAAAAATTTAGTGCTGTGAGGTAAAGAATACTTTTCTAAAAAACAAAAAAAGTATTTAATCTGGTTTTTTTTCTGCCCAAAGTTTTAGAGTGTACAAACTGATATGCAGGGGACATGGCCAGTTTTTGTGAACACAGCAACATACTAAAATAGCCTGCTGTGTGTGTGCAAAGTGCAAATGGGCACCTGGAGACAGTGCTACACATGTGTCCATGACACTGGTGGCCCATTTGGAAAATCTGGTCCAGTTATGTTAATGAAACAGGGGCTTCCCGATCTGTCGCCCATCAGTTAAAATATACTCATTTATCGTCTACCTGTGGCTCATGTTTCTGAACTTCCAAGTTTCCTCACAGTATAATTGCCCAATTTAATAATTTCCAGAAGAGACAGAGTTGTGAACATTACATTTCATTTCAAAGACCCTTTAAAAAAACTGTCTATTTTTATGTTCATTAGGGGTTAGCAGTACTTATCAAAATAGCCTTTTCTCAGCTCAAATACCATCCTGTAATAGGTGGATATGGTCAAGATCATCCAACTACTCCCAGGTTCCATTTGTGAATCGGGGAACTAGGAGCTGTATTTTAATGGGCAATCTAGCAAGCAGCTGGATGGAGCACATTTCCAGGCTTCACAGACCTTCTTGATGCTTCGTTAAGCCTCTTATCAGCACACAAATAGAGATCTCTCTGTTATGGCTTTCCTGTGGCAAGTGAAAGACAAGGCGATGCTTTTCCAGTCCATTTCCCTCGCAACAAGCTCATCAATCACCAAATGATAGGACTTTGTTGTTTTCGCTGGAGGAAAGTGCAATGGTTTCTGTCCCAGTGAAATGGGATTCTCCTAACCGCCCTTCTAGTTTATCATGAAGGGTGTGTTTGTTGCCTCTACCTTGAGAGGACCTGTCTCGATGACTTCCGGGCTCACAGGACTACTGTGCAAATGGTTCCAGCTAGCACAAAAGCTAATTTTATTTTGTTCGGCGAGGCCAGTTTTCTAAATGCAACAAGTGGACGACCAAAGCTGCAAGTACTTATCTTTGTATCCTTAACCGTTTCACTAACTATCACCCATATTTTCACCTTTGTAAGTTCAAAGGGTCCCAGTGGGAAGAGACAGATAACAGGCTTTAAAGAAAGGCCTCCAAAAATGTTCTAAAAACAATAAACATGTATCCAAGTTTCTTTAGTTTGGCATCATTTTCTAAGTGCCTTTTCCTTCCCTTTAACTTCAGGAGAAATGTAAGCTTTCTTTGGGCAGTGAGTTATATACAAATGTGTTCTCTTAATGGCAAGTGCATGTTATGAAGATTGTCTCAACATTTCAAATCTCTAAGTATTTTACTTTAGTAATCTCCCTGTACAGGCCAATCTAGGGTTTGAAAAGAAATTCTTTCATCAGGCAAAGTATCACATATACCTCCTAAAAAGGCCTTTGTTCAAATATGTACTGGTAATTGTTTAGACAGAAAGTGAGTTTCAAGTAAAAAAAAAAATTAACACTTAGAAACTGTTCAAGAAATGCATTGTAGTGCCTACTGGAGGAAAAGTAGGCTTGTAACTTTATTCTAATAGGCACACACTATCTTAAACATTTGCTGTTCACCAAGCAATTACTTCCATTTAGAAACTAATGAAATGACTCTGCAGTCAAGCTATACTATTTAATTGTAAAATGCCAGTAAGATTAAAAGGAGATAATTACAGTGACATCCTTACGTCTTATTAGTATAACCTACAGAATCATTTCTCCCCCTAGTCCTCCAATATGGGAACTCTGGGGGCATAGACCATAGAGAGTCGCGGCTAACCCAAAAGCTGGATGTTTTTCTGGAAGTTTGACTTTACAAACAATGATGGTAGACAATTTACAGACCAGAAAAACCCAACAGAGAGTCAGCTAGTTAGATGCTAGTTCTGACTCAATGGCAATGGGTGAGTGTTTCATTTGTTATTTTATCAGTCACATCATCATCAATAAACATGTACTGAATGTCACAGATATATGCACAATGACTAACTTCTAGAATTTCTATTGTGTTACCTAACAGCAAAAAAGTAGTGATGTTCTAATGTTAACTCTTATGTTGAGTTATATAGGAATCAGTAGGATTTAGATGTACTTAAACTACTCTTTGATAAAAGGGCTTCTCTATTAAATGTACAAAAAAATGCCCTGTTGGATTATAAAAGCATCAGGTTGGATCATATGAAATTGAGAATTTTCGTATGGCAAATAAAGTTAACCAGTAGCAATTTCATATGGTTCCATGTAAGTCTCAACTAAAAAACTCATTGCCATCAAGTCAGAACTATCTCATAACTAACTCTTTGGTGGGTTTTTCAGAGGCTGAAAATGGCATGGCATGGAAAGAGATGTTCCATTCTCCTGCAGAGAAACTGGTGGATTCAAACCACCTGCCTTTGAATTGGCAGTGCAATTCCTTATCCACAATGCCACCAGAGCTCCTTCAATGTGACAGCTATAGTTGTTAAGTACCATCAAGTCAGAACCGACTCATAACTGATTATCCAGTAAGTTTTCAGAGGCAATAAATCCCATGGGAGGACACTGTCTATCTTTCTCCTGTGGAGCAGCTAATGAATTCGAACTGCATACCTTCTGAATGGCAGTGCAGCTCCTTACCACTAAGCCACTAGAGCTTCCTCAATGTAGTAGTAATATATGCTATTTCAGACCATATATATAAACAATTCATAAGACCTCCAAACATATATATACTACCAGCATTTCAGTGTATAAATACTGTCAACATTTATCTGTATTTCCTTTTCATTTTCCCATGCATGTATTTGAAGTGTATTTTAAAATTGGTATCGTACTATGCACCAGCAGCCAGGAAATTAAAAGACATATTGTGATGGGAAAGTCTGCTGTTAGGGACATCTCTAAAGTACTGAAGAGCAAAAGTGTCTCTCTGGAGACTAAGGTGCGTCTGACACAGGCCATGGTCTCTGCCATCACTTGTTATGCATCAGAGAGCTGGACAATGACTAGGGAGGATAGAAGGAGAATTGATGCCTTTGAGCTTTGCTGTTGGAGAAGAGTACTGAGGGGGCCATGGACTGCTAAGAAAACAAACAGATTCATCCTGGAGAGGGTTAAACCAGGCGGCTCCTTGGAGGCAAGGATTCTGAGGCTTCGTCTGACATACTTTGGTCATGTTGTAAGGAGAGACCAGTCCTTGGAGAAGGACATCATGCTTGGGAGGGTGGAGGGACGGCGCAGGAGGGGAAGGCCCTCTAGGAGGTGGACTGATTCGGTGACTGGGATAATCGGGATGGGAATGTCAGAGACAATGAGATTGGCACAGGACAGAGCACAGTTTAGGGCTGTTGTACACAGGGTCGCTATGAGTCGCAAGCGACTCAACGGCACATAACAACATCATCATCATCATACTATGTATAAACCTTTCTATCTACATAGATCTGCACATGCCCAGAGTTTGGAGCTTGCCTTTCTCTAGGTAATTAATTTCTCAATAAATAAAATAAAACTTTAAAAAACAAAACTCCTTCTATTAGATGAAATTTCTATAATTTATCTAAACATGTTGTTGTTGTTGTTGATTGCCATCGAGTTGAACACAACTTATAGCTATCCTATGAACAAAAGGCCTGAAGCCTTTCTATAACTATTGACATTTATCAAAATTCACAGACTTTCCAGAGTTATGTGGTTTAGGAAGTGAATGCCACTCGTGCTTCCAAACCTGTCTTAAACTGGGAGTTCCATCAAACACTATCCACCATGAGTAACCATTATGGCATTTGACACCCCAGTGGCACAAGGTTCAGCATCACAGCAACCTCAAGTTATCCCAGTACAGCAAATTGATAGAAGTGTGCTGTACCACTTAGAAGAATGTTCCTCCAAATCTAAATATATCCTACCATACATGTATGCACACACAAAAAAATACCTGTACACTGAATGGCTGGTAGACATGTGGGGAAATGTTTAGCCTCAAAAATATCAACAGAAATTAACAATGGAAATTAGAATGTATCTAAATATATCCTACAATAATACATTCTAATTTCCAATGTTATTTCTGTTAATATTTTTGAGGCTAAACATTTCCTCACATGTCTACCAGCCATTTAGTGTACATGTATTTCTTTGTTCATGTGTCTGTGAAAGTGTTCTTTAATAAGATTTAAATATAGTAGTTTTCTTTTTTCCTTATTAGTTTTTAAGAATTTTTATGTTAAAGATACAAAATATTTTTGTAAATAATATTATTTGTCTTTTACCTTTACTCAAAATAGTCTAATTTTAAAATTTTTATAGTCTAAGCTATGAATTTGTTCCTTTCTGAATGTATCTACATATTTTTACACTTATAAAGCACTTCTCTATTCCCATATCTGGTAAATATACTTAATATTTTATTGGTTGAAATAAAAAAAGTCATTTTGTAAACACACATCTTTAGAAAGTATAAAGTGTTTGTCTTTATACCAAACCATTAAGAGGGTACTTGCCTGGTACCCAGCGCTTTAAAGGTTGTCTTCAGGCTCCTAACCCGCACGAAATGTTACTAAATCAGGCCTGTTTCTAGCAAAATTTACAAGCAAACTCAGCTGTCTCTTTTCTAAGGAAAATTTCCTGCTGTACAAAGGGTTACCTCTAAACAGTATCTCCATTATTTCACCCATGACTCCATTCCTAATTTTCTGTTTTCTGGCAGCTGCTCTCTAACTTACAAATAATGCGTGTCTTTGTTTAGAGTTCCTTAAAAAAACTGTATATTCTAAACGTGGAAGAAAGCTCAATTTATTTTACTTTGAAACCTGAGAAATCAATAACATGAACCATATGTTAATTATGGAACCTGGTGATAAATAAAGTAAGAAGTCCTGTGAAAACTGTGGTGGTGAAAGTGATGGTGGAATTGAAATAGAAAAGCAAAGGAGTCCTTTCTCCTGGTGTGAGATGTTGTCATAAATCTCTCACTTGGGAGCATACCAAAATGCAACTCTTTTCTTAATTCTTCCTAATGTAATTTATATTGTACTTCTGTCCCAGTTCCTAAGTGTACAGATCTGCTAAGGCCTTGTAGGAAGGTTGAGATACACACCAAGGGCGATATGTTTAACACCATTTGGAATAGGCGATGTCAAAGATAAAATTTAACCAATACCTATGCATTCACGTGTCATCTCTTCGGATTGATACAGTTTTGAAATGAAGACATAAATAAATTAATCTTAAACTTCTGGTTGAAATATTAAAAGGTCTTAAAGCTTATAATTTGCTACCATTAGAGTACTAGCCATAGAGACAAGAGTTATGCCGATAATGTTGCAGATATTTATATACAGCATATCATCTCATGCATTAAGAAGGGTTATTTCATTTGTTGTCTTGTCATGGGACATCAGGTTGGAATCAACTAATAGTGGGCCCTCAAGGGGGTTTTCAGAGGCCATGAACTCCAAGGGAGAAGACTACAATCACCTTTCTCCTGTGGACCAGCTAGTGCATTTCGTGCCCTGGGGTTGGCAGCACAGCTCCTGACCATGAATCTCTCCTTTTTTTACACTGGGTCCATTCAATCAATTCTCTACCAACTTATCTTTTTGTGTACTCCATCTTCTCATCTTAGAAAACATATTCCTAAGACCTTCTTTTACAATTTTTGCTTCATCTTAATCTAACCAACTATTCAAGGTTTCAGCTATGGGTGATGGTGAATTTCTCTGTTGCACAGGTGAACATTAAAATGTGATGTTATGTGCTATCAAGTCAGAATTAATTTACAGCTGATCCTTCAGCAGGTTTGCAGAGGCTGTAAATAGCACAGGAGGAATCTGTCCACCTTCCCCACAAAGTAGTTGATGGAAAGCTGACAAGGAGCACTCCAAGTGTCTGTTTCATACTACCCATATTCCCAGAATATTTTAAACTGAAGATAATAATGGTTTCCAGATCCATTAGTATCTCACGGCTCTCTTTACCTTATATACCTCTTATAACCTTAATTCACAGTGTAATCTCCTATGGCTCACATTTCCTAATTCTCTACTATGTTTTATATTAACTTTTTCACTCTAAATATGGTGTGACTAAACTAGGGTAGAATGATAAATATTTCTTTGGTTTTGCCCAAGAAAGGAAAAAATTAACAAGTATGGTCAGAAAGAGCAGAGAGCAGTGGTGACTATAAAACTCAACAAAGAATTCATGAATTCATGGCTTCTGATATACGAGTCTGAAAGGGAATACCTGAATAACATATTTGGCCATTTTGATGTCAGCAATAAAATCCTAAGACCAAGAGCCCCTTTCTATTTTATACGCTTGGTTCCTCACCCATTAAACAGGCTTATCAGGAATTCTGAACAATTGTAATTGCATGTCTGCTAATGGCTTACTAATTTATGATTTTACAAAACCGGGAAAACTTCAGGGTATATAAAATTAAAAGTTCAAAGGTCAAATCATGATGTGGCATAAATACTTCTAAAAAGTTAGACTAGGAATAGAGAACAGAAGAAGAATTAGTGCCTTTGAATTGTGGTGTTGGAGTAGAGTACCGAACAGCCCATGGTCTCTTCTAAAAGAACAAACAAGTCTTGTCTTGGAGGAAGAACCAGAAAGCTCCTTAAAGACAAAGATGGTGAAACTTTTTCTCACATACATACTGCCAGGAGGGACCAGTCCTTGGAAAAATCAACACGTGACACAGGAACTTTAACAATGGGCTTGAGCATATTAGAGATCATGAGGCAGGAACAAGACTGGTCAAGGTACAGATCTAAACATCCATAGAGTTGTTGTTCATAGGGTGTTTATGAGTTATAGCAGACTCAATGGCACCTAAAAACAAATATCTTTTCTTCAATTTTCATCTATTAAGAAATTAATATTTTCCAATAGAAATAAGGACTAGAAAATAAAACTTCAGAGCTTTTAAAAAAGGGTCATATATAGGCCTGGCATCAGTTAAAAATGTCACGCCTGACTTTACGTCTGGTCTTCTGAATGACCAGAGTTACTTAACTCACAGGTTAAGCAAATATTCCAGAAGTCTGAATCATCTCAGAATATAAAGAAGTTTTCCATTCCCTGCTTGTGTCATATGCCAAAAGATAGGGCAATTATTTCTTAAATGTCAGTGTCTTTAGGAATTGCTGTTTTTGTAGGGTACTGTGCAATTTCAACTCACAGTAGCCTCATGTGACAAGAGTAGTTTTCTAGAGCCCTATATGGTGTTCTAGAACCACTGGGTGGGTAAAACTCAACTTTTATACTAGTACCCACTGCACTACCAGAGCTCCCTCTGAGATCACAATAGTTGTTGTTAGGAGCTGCTGAGTACAACGCATAGCAACGCTGTGAATGACAGAGCTGCCTTCTGTCCTAGCCTGTGCCATCCTCATCGTTTCTCACACACTTGAGACCAGTGCTGCAGTCACTGTGTTTATCCATCTAGCTGGGGGTCTTTTTCTTTTCTGCTGACTTTCCACCTTTCCAAGAGAGATGGCCCTTTCCAAGGAAGAGCCTCTCTTAGCAGCATGCCTGAAACAGGAGCAACCAAGCTTCATTGTCTCTGCCTCCAAGTAGTACTCTGATTGTACCTTCCTTGGGACATATCTGCTTGTTCTTTTGTTTCAAACACCGTAATTCAAAGGTATCAATCCTTTCTTCTATAGATTACTATGGAAAATGCCCTCCCAAGGTTTTGCTTGAGATGTAAATCTCCCCAGGTGGCAGTAATATAGGAAATGCATAATCTACACTTGGAGAAATATAGCCACAGGATTCACCTAAATCTTCAGCAGCCTTTTATTAGACAGTAAGTTATTTTTGTAAAATTTGTTGGTTTTAGTCTATTTGTAAGCATATAAATTAAACCAACCACCATATGGTTGTACGCCGGGGGTTTCAGAGATTTAAGTGATACTTGTTTTTTCCAGTCTTCAATGAATTATCTTTTAACCTCTTAAGACTCACCCATCATAGTACTTAAGACACCAGCTGTTGATACATCATCCAAATATAGGATGTATTATTAGATTTTGCATCAGAATAGTAAGTTTTGGAAATGTTGACTTTTGGAGAGTGGTGATATATGAGGAAGAGGAGGAGCAGAATGATAATCACAACAGTGTTTTGGTTTTTTTCCCCACCCTTCATATGCTTAAGTTAGTAGATTCTCATAACTGCCCCCATGGGATTCCAAGCTTCATTACCAGGTGATTTGTGAAAATAGATTATTTGTTCAACAAATATTTACTAGAAGCAATATTCATTTTCTCAACTGCGACAGTTCACCTAATCACTCAATTTATTAATCTCTCCTACTTTTGCTTAATAGGGCCCTGGCGACTTAGAGGTAAGGAGTTGCACTGCCAACCCAAAGGTGTAGGTATGAATCCACCAGCTGCTGGGCAGAGGAAAGATGGGCAATCTCCTCCTGTATGATTTACAGTTTCCAAAACGCAGTGGAGGGTCAATTATGAGTTGGTTCTGACTTGATGGCATATTAACAACAACAACCTTTGCTGAGCAATGGAGAGTATGATACTATCTTAGATAAATGATAAATTTATCCTAGATAAATGATGACTGTCTTCTTTAGATGTTTAACTTACAAGTTAAAAAGCTTAAAATTCATTGTCATCGAATCAGAATGGTCTTCTAGCTGATGCTCCAGTAGGTTTTCCAATGCTTATAGCTATAAATCTCACAGGAGGATATTATTTTTCTTCCATGGAGACACCGATGGACTCAAGAGATGCCCGAGAGGCACTGCTTCTGGGTTGGCAGGGCAACTCCCTATGGACTATGCCATCAGAACACCCTTACAAATTAGTGATGTTACTATTACATTTTAGTAACTGGCCTACTAGAGTGAGGCTTTCTTAATTTCTAAACTTAATATTTAAAGCATCTAAACATTTTTAATAAGATTTTTTTTAAA
>NW_006399848.1:7616598-7647667 GCF_000299155.1 Elephantulus edwardii
GCAATGAGATTGGCACAGGATAGAGCACGGTTTAGGGCTGTTGTACACAGGGTCGCTATGAGTCGCAAACGACTCAATGGCACATAACAACAACAATACTTGAAGAGAAAACAACTTCTGGAATTGGTTTTCTCTGTTAAATCAGTACTGTATTAACAGAGAAAAAGGCTTTCTTTTTTGAGTGGAGATGAGTGATGCTTTTAGACTATTAACTAAGCAAAACCAGTCTTAGTTACAATACAGAAAGTTCCAGCAATGTCCCAGCCCACCATAAAGAAATGGTTGTGAAACAGTCACATAGATGTGTTCAGATAGGCCATTCCTTACATCACTTTCCTAAGAAAAATGTATTCATGAAAAGTAGAATCTCCTAACCTGTACAATGGATACACTTAGGTCTGCATTTCAGAGGAAGCAAGCACCTATATCTGTACTTACACATGTTCACTAAGAGTCCACTAGTTTCCAGCAACAAGCTATGGACCTGACTTTAAAGTTCTTTCTAGATGAGTAACAGATAGCAAACATAAAAAATGAATAATTTTTAAAAAATAAATAATTTCAGGTATTGCTACAAAATAGGACAATATTTCCGTAATGTGGTAAACTATAACTCCTAGTAGAACTTTTGCTGAAGTAACTCCTAGTAGAACTTTTGCTGAAGTAACTTCTAGTAGAACTTTTGCTGAAGTACTGAGAGAAAAAAAAGTTGAAGGTATGTTACAGGAACTGGGACCAGGATGATGAAAAGTATCATTTGCACTGGTTAAGTGAGTCAGTATTTTATTTAAGTGAGTCAGTCTCCAAAGTATCTTTAGAAACATATTAGGGTAGTTTTTTTAAAAAAACCCCTCATTTCCTGTTTCAATCAAAAAAATCCCCTCCCAAAACATGACAAAATAAACCATTTAAAAACACATATTTTTATCACCCATTTTTAAGATATTATGTATTTGTATAATTCCCCCCCCTCCCCATATATTTAACTAATGAAACATCTGGGAAACTGTAATTGTAGAAGGATCTGTTTCTGGGAGAGTTCTCAGAATTTTGATACTTAAAAAATATTCTCTGGGGGGGGGGAGGGTTGGGAGGGGAGAAAAGTGCAACAATGAATGAATGGAAATCCAAAGTCTCTGTAAATTTTCACTGAAATTAATAATAAATTAAAAAGAAGAAAAAATAATATTCTCCCTGAAGAAGTTCCTTCAGCTTACTGAAAATTTTGCCTTAAAATGAAATACACTAGTGGGAACAATATGCATATTATAGGTAATGGAAAAGCAAATACAAATTACTAGAGGAAGTGAGTGAAATATGACAATTACAATGAAAGATTTAACTTCTCTCCAAACTTCTGATCTGAACGTAAAGAGTTCAGGAGAAATTACCACAGTTGTTACAACTCTCACCCACTCTACATTTCTCCCTAAATCTGGAGTAAACCCAAGTGTTGACTCACTACCCTCCTATTTGAGTCAATGACCAATTACTGGTGCTACTTGCATTTAACCCTCATGGCTCTCTTTGACTGTCTATGTATCTGCTGCTTGGTATTCTGTCTGATGCCTTTCAAAAACACATTCACAAAGCTAGCATATGTGTGTGGGATGACTGATATGGAAAAGTATCTTTCATTTGGTCAAAATCCTCAAAGCTGACTTTTGCAGACAAAAGACTTTAATACAGGGTCATACCCCTAAAGTAAGTTCCAATTATCCTTATTTAAAAAATAAAAACAGCTCTAGACACAACAGTTAATATACCATAACTGACAGTTTTTCATAAAACACAATCTCCAGTCAGCCAAAAGGTTCAGCACTTAAACTGACCTCAGGGTCTCTGTGAGAGAAAGACCTGGCTCCTGTAGTGAAAATTTAGAAGCCAAGAAAACTTTTCAGTGTAGTTCTACTGTCATGGGGCCACTATAATGGGCTGGAATTGATGCAAAACCAAATCATGTCTATAAATCAACTGCTCTTGTTATGTACTGAGTTGGTAATCGAAGTGTACCTGACTACACGTCTGCCCTCCCCCCCACCTTGAGGTAATAAATCGCCTGGGAGGAGACTGCCCATCTTTCCTCTGTGGAGCAACCAAGCTGGTGGATTGAAATCACATGCCTTTGGGTTGGCAGCACAACTCAATTCAATCTAAAGCTGTCTGTATCAAGGTGGAGGACAGTAGAATTAAAATGAGTTTTCTGGATGTAAAGGCCTGAAAAGCAGGGACTAGCCATAGAGCTCGGAATAGAGTGAAGAGAGGGGATGGTGGGTAGGCAGACTCTGAGAATCACAGAGGAAACAAACTCTGGGAAGCTGCGCTGTCCAGCTTTGAGCTCTGAGAAGCCCAGGAGTCTGGGTGCTGTAGGGGTGAATCATTTCAGGTCAAAATGAGACACAACCTTCAACTACAAGTCAACATAGGCATCAATGACCTATATGGCATCTTTTGGTCCTTTGCATCCAAACTAGAATGATTGTGACATTTCATTTGTCTTATTAAAATAACGTTTATAAGTAATTCCTCTCAGGTATCTATCTTTCAAATATGCTTTTTTAAAAAAACAACAAAACCAAACCAAAAAAAAACCCAATCCAGAATGTTACTGAGAGGGAGTTTGCACTCAACAACAAGAAAGGTGCATGTTAATTTGTTCTCTAAAGGGGCTTATTCAATTAGTCCAGGCATAAAAATATTAAGACTGATTTTTCTCCCCCTTCGAGGATCTTTATTGTTTTTGTAGAGTATTTGTTCTTTGAATTTCTTGCCTTGTTTTTGGGATCACCTTATTATGCAACATCTGCTCTGAATTTCAAATGTGGTAAACAGAGTATGAGTGTGGGTGGCAGATGGCTAATGACCAGCAGCGACAGGGCATTGAAGCCTGCCTTGTTTTCAGAGAAGTGATATTTTCATGTTAATTTGCTCTGTGTCCTGCAAAGATGAGACAAATCACCTGCTCATAATTCAGGCAAAGTGGGACCACCAGGAGCAGACAGGGGCCAGGGCTTGATTCCTTTAGGGGTGAGAAGAGAGGAGGGATCTAGGACTATCCTCATCAGTAGTCCAAGGGGCCAGCCAGTCACTTTGCATTATGTCAAATCAGGAAAGAGAAATCAGCTCTGGGCGTCCCATCTTGACATCAGAGCCACTGTTTACTGAAAGCAGACTTGATTCAGGAAAATAGATATTTCACAGAGGCAGAAAACAGGTGCAATGAAGAGTGTGTGTTTGTCTCTGGGCTTTGTAAAACAAATCTAATAGTACATTATATCTCTTGCTGAAAAAAAAAATAAGACAATCAGCAGAAATCTCTAAGAAATATTCAACTGAAGATAACATGAAATCTAATTCACAGGGGAAAATGAGCCATACAAATGCATAAATGGTGAGATTGTCTGGCTTTCTCTAGCTTTACAGCATTAAGTTATCATAGAGATAAAGAAATAAATATAATTTTTATCCCAAGATTGGGCCATCAAAAGAAGCCATATGGTCTTATGCAAAAAAAGACCATGTTCTATTGTAGAGAGGCTACTTGATTTCTGTGTAGCCTTTCAGTGCTTCAGATTTCTATTTTTAACATTATATTGCCAAGTTCATCAAACGGGTCAGGTATGCAGAATGTCCAAAAATTTACTAAGTCACTTTACAGAGTATAAGGACAGGTGAGAAACCTGATCAAGTAACAGCAAACATAATTTACTAATGTAGTCAACTCTAAAGTCCAAATGCTACATTCCCGGACAATGAAAGACACTACAATGTGAAGCACTAGAGAGTATTTTCCAAAGGAACCTCTGCCCATGTATGGGCATGTGTATATGCGCACAAATAATCAAAGAAGATGTGTACTACAGGCCTCTCTGTCCACTCTATGCTATTTCACTATAAGCATCATGGGGAGGCAGTGCTTATCTAACTCAGTTTTATATCCTCAAAATGCTAATCATAGAATCCTTTCTGGAAATCGAACAAATAGTAAATAACTGTTCAAATACATTCAGCAAAATCTTATTACAACAAAGCAATCTACACAAAGAAGCCCTTTCAGGGTTTCTAACAGACTGCTCATACTAAAATTTTCTAGTTATTGAGACGTTTTCCATCTAAATCACCAAACCAGAGGCTGTCATGTTGATTCTAACTCAGGATGGCCATGTGCTGTAGAGTAGGAAGAGAATTACAAACCACAGAGTTTTCAAGGCTGTGGAGTTTTCCAGATTACCAAGCCTTTGTATTGAAGTACTTCTGGTTGGGTTCCAACTGCCAACCTTTTGGTGAATGGTTGAATATTTAACCATTTGTGCCACTTAGGAACTGTGAGACTTTCCATAAATAAGCCTATGCAACAACAATTATCTCTGATTATGTGCTTGACAACCTCCATCAAAAAGTACTGAAACCTCTCTTAGCATATTTTACTTTTTTAATTTTTTTTTTCCTTTTTATGTATGTACCGTCAAATTGGATCTGACTGGTACAAAAGGTGATTGTTCCTCCTTCTTCAGCAGAGCATCTAGTGGATTTGAAGCGGGTATCTCTGGGATTGCAGTGCAGCTTCTTGCCACTAGGCCACCAGAGCTCACAGCACATTTTATTTTTGCGACACAATTTTCCAAATTAAGTCAACCACAGACACAAGAATTTATAAAAATAAACTGGTATCAAATATTCATTATTTTGTTTTAAAATGATATAGTTTATGGGTTTATTAAACTCTAAAATGATTCATGTTTTCAACAACCACCTTAAAGTATTACAAACTCTAAAATTAAAAAAAAAATGAACACATGTACACATGTCTAAACTCTGGTAACCAAAACCAAAAGGCGACATGTCTCCAGCTGCTTGAATCCACTAGCGGCTCCAAGGGAGAAGGATGCACAGACTTCGCCTTTAAAAAAATTTAGAATCTCAAAACCCTGATAGAGGGTTTCTATGAGTCAGAATAGACTCAAAGGCAATGAGTGAGTTTGAGTGGTATAATATGATACTTAATAAGGAAGAAAAATAGATCAATTTAACTCAGAATGTTTTGTGGTTGGTGTTTTGTTTTTTGGGGTTTTTTTTTGTATTTTAAAGAGGATTCTATCTTTTTGGCTAGCCTTTATAAGAGGTGACAAAAAAAAGTTTAACCATTAAGATACAAATTAATGGCCTGAAATATTTTGATTAACCATGCTTTTATCAATGTATCATCTACCACAAATCTTAGGTAGCAAAAATCCCTAACCCACCGACATCCCTGTTACACCAACAGAATCAGGAGAGAGTCTACACTGATGGCTAAAGAAATGGCAAAGCCTCTGGGAGAATCTCCTGTTCAAAACAGAAAGAAATGGCTCTCCTCTTTCCCTAGAGAGACAAACCCTCCTGCATCCCCAAACAATAACCACATAGCACATTTAACAAATTTATCTTGTTAAAAAGCTTCAGCTGGCACCCCAACATGAGCCCTGGCTCAGTCCCTCTCCCACAAGCCTCTCTTTACCTGACTTGGGTGTTCATCCTTCTGCTTTGCTCTCTTCCTATCAGGCTCACCTCTCCATTCCCACCTATTAAAATGCTACACTCCCTATCCCCTACTTCATTTCTACTCATGTCCACTCAAGCCTTGGTCTAGAGTACCATTCTACCTTGTCAAACCATTTTAACTACAAAACTACTTCTACAAAAATGTCCACTCACTGGAATTTAGTGTAAATTTAAAAAAAGATGTAGGTGACAACCTAAATATATGTTTACTCCAATTGTCCTCCCATTTAAAAGAAATGAACTCCCCCCCAAATAATTTTAAATTTAATCATGCATCAGAAAATGCCAAGGATTATTTTGATTGAGGTATACATTAGTGGTTTAAGATAACTTAAAAAAACATACAGTAACTGTATATCTGAATAAAGCTTGGCAATGTATCTTTTTTATGAAGAGAGATGGGCAATCTCCTCCAGTGCCATTTACAGCCCTGGAAACCCAACCAAAGGTGCACTCGCGGTTGGTTCCTATGCAACAGCAATGGGGAAGATGACCTCCTGGTGGGTTCCTACTCAACTGCAATGAGTTTGAGTTATTTCTTTTTTAAATATGTAAAAATCATTGGTCAAAGCACATCCCGGACATACAGATGAATAAGTATCTAAGACAGGTGTATAAATAATTACAGCACAGGACAGAAAACACAGAAAGGGGTATAAACAACAGTTTTATCATACTAACGAGATTACTTCCAGCTATAAAAGTAAATCAAATGATATCTAGGTGGGCCTGGAAAAATTTAAACAGATAGTTATGGGATGCTGGGCCAAAAGTGATGGCAATGAGAAGCACGTACAGGTAAGTGAGGAATCACAGGACACACTGGAGAGTGTTAATTAGCCAAATTTGATCAGAAAGCAGAATATAGTAAAGAGAATGTGTGAGATGCCTTATAGGCTGAGCATAGGGGTTTTAGACAGATACATAGAGAACTGAAGTCAAAGAATAGGAACACAGTGCCAGAAGAAAGAAAGAGGGGTCTTGAAACAGGAGCCCCCTAAAGGTAATCTGGAAGATTTACATTTCTCATAAACTCATTGCCATTCAGTAGAAACCAACTCATAGCTGACCTGTTGGGTTTCTGAAGCTGTAAATCACAAGGGATTCGAACTGCCAGAGGTTTAACAGTGCAACCCCTATGGACTATACCACTGGAAAGGGCCTTAAAAATGGGGGGGGGGGGAACAGACTAAGGAAACCAACAACAAATTCACAGCAAGTGCCTTGATTGTAATGCACCATGTCCTTGAAAAAAAGAGAGTCCATGGTAGTGTCTAGGTTAAGTTCTTAGCAGTTAAAATTCAATTGCTAATGCAAAGGGTGGTGTTTGGAACCAACCCAGTGGTTCATGGGAGAAAGATCTGCCAATATTTTGTTATCAAATGAATGGTACCCTAACAAGGACAATGTCCTGAAACTACTCAGAAAGAAATACTGGTGAGCACCATATACTTTTAGAAAAGTCAGACTGGAGAAAATCTATTTAAGGATAACATTGAGAAGAATGGGAATCTTAGAACACTTGTGTTCATGCAAAAACCTATACCTAGACAATGAGGGTATTGTGCATACAAAGCAAAGGAATACTATTGTTGCTGTTGTTATGTGATGTCGAGTTGCCTGCTACTCATAGTGACCCTGTGTATAACAGCTGAACCCTGTATTTTCCAGTATTTATTTCTGAGTAGTTCAGATCTGTTGTTCATAGCGTTGCTATGAGTTGTGCTCGATTCGAGAGCACTTAGCATTTATTACTAGTTAGTAGGAAATGGCTCATGGCTGACCCTCCCCTGGGCTTCCAAGGCGGTAAACGGCAAAGGAGAAGATGCCTCATCTTTGTCTCTTGGAAAGGTGGGGTCTTAGGATAAGCACAATTCTCTATGGACTATGTATCAAAGTTCCCTAAAGTCTAGGCTACTACATATTTATTATGGGTTTTAGGGAAAGATAATAAATAGGTACTTTTCATTAGTTTTTTTCATATACTAGAATGAAACTTTTTATTCATTTAGTCCTGAAATGAATGAACTAGCATATATTCCATTCTTTGAACACTCCCCTTTGTTGTTTATGTGTGTGTGTGTATAGAAGTAAAGTATCAATTTCTAGAAATTTTCATAAGAAAAGAACACCTTTACTCAATAGATTACCACAGTATGACAATTTGAGAAGAGGCATAAAGATGGTACCTTGATGGTTTCATTTGGTACTCCAGGCTCTGGAACTTTATCCAAATAAGTGGTCAAGTCTTGATCAACATGTTCAAACACTAATGTTAGTTTGGTTTCTCTGTCTGTCCGCGACACTGTGCATACATCAAACAATCTAGAAGACAAGAGGGGGAAAAGAGATTTAATTAAATGGAATAAGTAAAGTAACTTCTGTCTCGTATATATGTCCTTCAATTTTATCACATGAGACTAAAAATAAAAATCAGTGATGATGTATACATTAATGCCTTATGATTTCTGACACTTTATTAAGAATTTTCAGGAGAGGAGGACATAACATCCCTGGTTAAGTGGTGAGGATATCTCTACTAGCAAGCAGAAGCATTAAGACTGGAGCATGATGATGTTTGCTTGGAGAGTCTCCCTAACGAAGATCTTAGGTAGAATTTGTTCAGAGAGTTTAAAAATTGCTGGCTGGACAAAATGCACCTCTTCTTAAAGTGTACTTTGAGAAGTAGTACAAACAGATCATTAATTTGAGGTACTGAAGCCTGCAACAAAGACTTCTACGGACTTAAAGAGGTTTAAAACTATGTCTGTGAAAACAAGTATGATAAGAGTATAGAGAAATTTAGTTTATTTCATCCTTAATGTTATGTGCTGTCAAGTCATCAGAAATTCATAGCAACCCTGTGCACAATAAATCTGAACCCTGCTCTATCCTAGGCCAGTATCACTGACACATCTACTCTCATTAAACTAGTTACTGTTAATCCATCTCAGCCAGTTTTCTATCCTGCACAGTCTCTCCATCCTTCCAAACATGATGTCCTTTTCTAAGGACTAGTCCCCCCTGGCAACATGCCCAAAGTAAGATGGACCCTCAAAATCCTTGCCTCGATGGCTTCACCCTCTCCAGGATAGACTTGTTAGTTCTTCAGGCAGTCCATGGTATCTTCAACACTCTCTCTAGAGAGGGCATGAGTTTTTTACTAGTTTCAAAATTTCAAATAACAGGTTAATCAAAACTGGAATTTCAGCATTTCTGTCTGGAATTGAGCAGGACTTTAAATAATCAATCACATCATTTTTTGATAACAAAGACAGAAGAATTATAACGAAGCATGAAAGAGGAAATCCAATTTCTTCCATAAGGTCTTAAATATAATGAAAAAATTTATATTTTAAAAACAAAGCCTTCAGTAGTAAAAAATCTTTTCAAGTCAAAGAACAAATTTCTCTTCAGCTTCAGCCACAATACATTATTTGCCATGTGAGATACTCACCAAACATTTGGAGAATTAAATCAGTCATTTAGAAACAAACCGGAAGAAAATGTCTTGACAAGAATGCGATGTAAATAAATAAGAAAGGGTTAATATGTTATTTGTAGTATTTTCTTTCATCTTTTAGATTAGGATCACATTATATCTATAGATTGCTTTAGGCAGTATTGGCACTTTCATAATGTTAATTAAGTCTTCTAATCTAGGAACATGCAATGTTTTTCCACTTAAGTAGTTCTCTTTTGGTTTTTCTAAGCACTGTTTTATATTTTCCTTGTATAAATGTTTTACAGCTCTTGTTAGACTTATTCCTAGAGATGTTATCCTTTGAGGCCTTTAATTTTTTTTTAAACAGAATTAACACTCTCTTCAAAGAAACTAACTATAAAGTTGCAAGCAACCCAACTACTAAACTTAAGGTTGAGTCTCAATTATCCACTTGGTATATTAGCCATGTTAAAATTTTAATGTCTAGCAGTTTCACCATACCTCTCACTACATTTCTGGCTATTACATTTGGCACTCCTCTGGAAACCTAAACTTTATAATAAGATTGTGGACACTATAATTAAGATAAGCCTACCGCTGAGTTGAACAGCATAACATCAACCACCACATGTACTTCACAGCCAAATCCAAGTTACTCGTTAATTATGAACCATTTTGGAGTGAGTTCTCCATTAAAGTAAAATTAATTTTCCCCTTCCTTCCGAATACTCTTGATCTCTAAGTTTAAAATAGCCTAAAAATTTATTAAGAAGTACAACAAATCAGTTTAATCCTGTGCTACTGAGAAAAAAAAAGACTGGTATCATAAATAGATTTGATATTTGATTTATCAAAAAACCTTCTTTTAGTTTGGTGAGTTATGGTGCTAGAAAAGGGTCTTGAAAATACCATGGACAGCCAGAAGAACAAAGAGGTCTGTCTTGGAGAGTGTCAAAACAAGTTTCTCCTTGGAGGCAAGGAACTGGAAACTCTGTCTGACATACTTTAGGCATATGAGCAGGAAGAGCCAGTCTTTGGAGAAAGACATCAATCATCGTTGGAAGAGTGTAGGGACAGTGCAGGAGAGGAAGACCCTGGATGAGATGGATTGATACAGTAACTGGGGCAATGGGATTAGATGTGTGGGAGTCAGTGAGACTGGATCAGGACAGTGCAAGGTTCAGAGCCATTGTACACAGGGTCACTATGGGTCACAGACGACTAAAAGCACAGAACAATAACAATAGCAGATAATGGACTATTGTTCGTAGGTTCTTTAAGACGTCTTTAGATAAAATGAAAACACTTTGAAACTTTACTTTTTTCTTCCTTTTCTGCATTTACCACTAGTCAAGCTTCTACATATGTGTTGCTTCTATGTTTGTAACAAAATAAAATAGCAATGAGCTAAAAAGAAACTAAATCAAGCCACTCCGTCAAAATAATTCCTAGTGATGGTGACTCTCCACTGGGTTTCCGAGGCTGTAAATCTGGATGGGAACAGACGGCCTCATTTTTCTCCCACAGAGTGGTAGGTAGATTTGAACTGCCAACATTTTAGCTGGCAGTCCAATAAGCAGCACATGTGTTGGGCAAGAGTACAAATTACAAATGTCTTGGAGGAAGTGGAGCCAGAGGTGTTAAGATCCTTGGAAGCAAAGATAATAAATCTCACATACTTTAGACAAACTGCTAGGAGAGACTATTCCTTGGAGAGGGATATCATAATTGGAAAGATGGGGAATCAGCAAAAGAGGGGAAGACTTTCAATCGAACTGACACAGTGACTGCAACAATGGGCTCAAGTATGTCAGGGATCGGGAGTTTTACTATTAAAACATGAAATATAAAATAACACACATCAGTTATGGAAATAAAACATAATATATAATTTAACAATCATAGATATTATATAGAATTTTATGTTATATAAGAATTTATATATTTTTTGAAGGTAAAAAGTAAAGCTAGATTAGAAAGTTATATCCCAAAGGGCTGGACCTCCAATAAGGAGCACAGGCTAATAACCATCTCTTTTGATAATATATCTAGACATAATTTAAAAAGAATCAGAAGACACTGCTGACCTAAAAGGTCGCCTGCCCCTTAAAACCGTTATTTAGAAGTCACCAAACATCCCTGGCCAATTATGCTATGTTCCTTTATCTCACTGAAACCGTATTTGTAAATTTTTTCCCCTTTTACATGGACTGCTAGGAAAACAAACAGATTTGCCCTGGAAAGGGTTAAACTGGGTGGCTCCTTGGAGGCAAGGATTCTGAGGCTCCGTCTAACATACTTTGGACATGTTTTGAGGAGAGACCGGTCCTTGGAGAGGGACATCATGCTTGGGAGGGTGGAGGGACAGCGCGGGAGGGGAAGACCCTCTATGAGGTGGACTAATTCAGTAACTAGGATAATTGGGATGGGAGTGTCAGAGACAGTGTGATTGGCACAGGACAGAGCGGAGCTTAGGGCTGCTATACATGGGGTAGCTATGAGTCGCAGGCGACTCGACAGCACATAACAACAACAACAACATATTTTAACCTTCCCCCCCCCTTTATTTTATACTAGTTTATTTTTAAAGTTCAAATACATTGTTTTTTCACACTGGATCCTTCCCATTTCCTTTACCCCCAACCCTCCACCCATTAAATTGTGTGACCCTGTTAATTAAGCCCCCCACCCCTCTGCTTCCACTCTCCCCGCCTTGGATCCTCATACTCGTTCTCCAAGAATGGGCTTATACAGTATTTGTCTTTCTGGGACTGAGTTAGTTCACCCAGTATAACGCTCTCCAGTCCCTCCCAAGTTAGTTAGTAATTTACAAAATCATTGTGGTGAAACCATTTTCAAGCACTTTTTCTAAGATACAATTTAAAGAATAACATTTAACACATTTTCTTTTTCTCAAAGTTTATTACTCTCTTCAAAATAGAAGACTCACTAATACCACCTGTAGCAACTATACTCCTAGCAAGTTTTCAAAAAATGTTCCAGTTACATAATTATGAACTCAAAAACATCATTGCTAATTGCTCTAATGACTTACAGAGGAAGAACACTACTTTTAATGGCAATGTTTAAAAAGTGACATTTTAAAAGAATATGTGTGACAGTGCAAAGAACAGACAATTCTTGCATGAACCGTAGTGTATGTAATTATATGTTCTCCTGGATACACAAAAAGAATGGTGTTAGGTAGAAGTTGTTGTTATGTGCCATCAGGTAGCCTGTAACTCCCAGTAATGCTATGCACAACAGCTCTGAACTCTGCTCTATGTTGAGCCAATTTCACTGTCTCCAACACACAACTACTCCCAAGCACCCCTGTCACTGACTCAACCTATCACATTTGGGGTTTTCCTCTCTTGTGCTATTCCTCCATTATCCCAAGCATGATGTCCCTTTCCAAGGACTGGTCCCTCCTTGCAACATGCTCAAAGTATGTCAGACGGAGCCTCAAAATCTTTTGCCTCTAAGGAGCAGTCTGGTTTCATCCTCTTCAGGATGGACGTGTTTGTCTTCCTGGTAGTCCATGGTATATTGTACTCTTCTCTAGCACCAAAACTCAAAGGCATCAATTCTCCTTCTATCATCATTAGTCACTGTCTAGCTCTCTGATGCATAGCAAGTAATTGCAAAGACCATAGCCTGGATCAGGTGTGCCTTAGTCTCCAGACTGACATCATTGCTTCTCAGTACTCTGGAGAGGTCCCTGACAGCCAATTTTCCCAATGCAAGCTGTCTTTTGATTTCCTGGCTGCTGGTACTAAGAGTGTTGATTGTGGAGCCAAGCAAACTGAAACTGTTAACAAACTCAATCTCTATCATGATGTTGCCAATCAGCCCAGTGACAAGGATCTTTGTTTTCTTGATGTTAAGCTTCAATCCATATTGAGACTGCAGTCCTTGACTTTCTGCAGCACATGTCAGAGGTCCTCCTCAGTTTCAGCAAGGAAAGCTGTGTCATCTGTATAATGCAGGTTGTTGATGCATCTTGCTCCAATCCTAATGCCACATTCCTCCTCATGGAGCCTAGCCTCCTAGACGATCTGTTTCGCATTTAGAAAGAAGTATGGATACAGGATGCATCCCTGGTATACACCTTTCCTGATTTTGAATCATGCAGTGTTTCCTTGCTCTGTTCTGATTACTGTCCAAGGGTAGGTTTCACATAAGCACAATCAAGTCTTCTGGGATTTCCATTTTCCCCAAGTTAGCCACAGTCTTTTGTGATCTACACAGTCAAATGTCTTTGCATAGTCAATGAAACACAGATAAACATTCCTTTGGTTCTCTCTGCTTTCAACTAAGATCCATATAACATTGGCTATAATGTCCCTAGTGCCACAGCCTGTTCTAAATCCTGCCTTACAGATCTGGCAGTTCTCACTTGAGGTGCTGTTCCAGTCATTTATGGATAATTTTTAGCAGGATCTGGCTTGCATATGATATTCTATGATAATGTCCATACTCTTTTGGATAATCTTTTTTTTTTTATGTGAATAAATACAGATTTATTCTAGTTAGCTGGTGAGGTGGTTGTCCTTCAGAGTTCTTGGCACAACCTGGTAAGCTCGTCCAGGGCAGTATCTATTTGTTGAATTGTCAGCTGGTATGCCATCTTGTCCTGGAGTCTTATTTTTTTGCAAATTCCCTCAGAGTAGCCTGAACTTCCTGCTTCATTGCTGTAGGCTCTTGAAAGAAGCAGTAACTTTTCCTCAGTTTTCAGAGGTTCATATTTGAATTACATTTGGGAAATGGAGCACTTTACATTCTTGGAGATACTCAAGTGAGATCAAGGGTAATAAAGGTCCTAAGGAACCTGTAGGATATCATGGACTGCCTTTGTGTCTCCAATGATGATCACTAAGGTAGCTCTGGTGATGCTGTTCATAGAGACGTCTACTACTAAGCTATGCAGTATCTTTCTGGGGATGCAAATCCACCAGTAGCTCCTCAGGAGAAAGACGGGCAGCCCCCTCCCATGCTATTTACAGCCTTCTGAAAATCCACTGGAGGGTCAGTTATGCATCACCTCCAATTAAACAGAAGTGAGTTTGAGGGTTTTCTTTTTTTCTTTTGGCCATCAACATCATTAATGTTCACTGTGATAATGTTTACGGAACTAAGTAAGTCCAACAGAATTTCACAGTTTAGTGTAGAGCAGTGTTTCCTGAAATGCCAGTATTCCATGGGAGGCCTTTCAGGAAACACTGCTCTACACTAAACTATGAAATTCTGCCAGACTTAATTTGTTTAGTAAAGATTATCACAGTAAACGCTAATAGCTAAACTACTCATAATGGATAGGAATAGTGGGTAGGAATAAATGTTTGAATAAACAATGATAAATATTAGTCTTGAGAATTTTAGAATATAATATTTATGAATCTTCTTTGGGCAAAACAACTCTTTATGGAATTATCTCAAGTCATCATCACTTTGTTGGATGATATTGAAAAGATAGATGCTTTAATGTAACAAAATACATCCCACATAATGTAACAGAGCTAAATGAAAGCTGAAATCTCTGGTATTTGGCTGGAGGTTACCAATCTGTAATATATTTATATAAATCAATGAGGAATGTGGTCAGGCTGCCTATAACCTCACACTCACAAAACAAAAGAGCCAGACAGGTCCGAACACTTTAACATACACACCAAAGAATAATTACAACTGTATGATTCTTTGTGTTAATCAACATTTGAAGTTTTGTACAACCTTTTCTCCCCCTGGGTGAGATGGTAAACTGGCAAAAATACCATGTCTATGACTGTGTGACTATAGTTCCATAAGAGAAAAGTGAGCTGCACAGTAGTTAAAATGAAGAAATATTTCACATGACTTTTGAAGGAAGAAAATGACCATTCAATATTTATCTATTGGACCTATATTTAATGTGATCCAAATGGTCTGTTTGAAAAGCACAAGTCAAAACTGGTTCTCAGCCTTTGCTATCTCTGATTCTAGTTTAACTGCACAAAACACCATAAATAAAAACCAAACCAAAAAAACCGAAATCAAAGTATGTCGTTATCATTTCACAGTTAAGTCAGCCAAGTCCTTAGTTATCCGATAAAGCCACTCCTCTCCCTGTCTCTATTGTCTTGACCCCCCCAGATGCAGGGCAGAACAAACCCTGCAGTCCAGCACAGCACTCTGCTTTCCAGCTGTCCTAGTGATGCAATTATCTCATAACAAAATATCTCTGCAAATTAACTCTGCATCCTACCCATTGTAATTCTTAATGACTGCTTCCTGCTCATGTTCTCAATTTAACTTGCTATTCTGGATCTATTGCATAGGCAAGTTGCCTTCATTTAATGGGTGGGATAACATCCAATAGGTTTGGGGTTTCCAAAGATTACAACTGACAAACGTCTCCCAAACAACATGCTCTGTAAACACAAGCCAGTCTTTGCATTGTGGTTTCAAGAAAAGGGAAATCTGCATTATTTGCTGTGATTAAACTTTGACCTGCCACAGGAAGTTCCAAGAGGATTTCTTCCTGTCACTTTTTTTTTTCATCGTTGTCAGTGTTTGAATATCAAATAGTTCAAGAGCTGACAGATGTCTGGCACAGCTGCCACAGGGTGCTAAAAGTCTCTTCTTTAAACTAGTGCCACTAGTTTCTTAGATCAAGAATAGGGTTGGTTGCTTTTTTTGATGTCCTCCCCTGTAATCCACTATGCACATTCTAGGACTACAGCTTGTACACAATTTTAAATTCACAGGTTCCAGTTTTTTTAAAAAGAAAACAAAATTTCAGTTAACACACAGGTAAATCCAACTCATAGTAACCCTATGTCAGAGCACAACTGTGCTTCAAAAGGTAGACAATGGCTGATTTTCTCTAGTATGTCACCATGTCTTACTTCCCAGGAACCTCTGGGTGGATTCCAATTGCCAACTTTTTTATTAGCTGCTGAGGCTCTAAAGATTTGTGCTAACTCAGAAAGTTCTTTTTGCTGTACGTGAACCCATTCACAACCAACACTGAAACGTGGACCCAGAAGCATTTGACATCAACAATAATCATTATTGAATGCATGTCCTTAGGAACTCTGGTGGCCTCACCTCTAGGGAGCTGCTCCGCTAACTCAAAGGCTACAGGTAATCTCTTCTTGGGGGATTTATTGGGAAATCAACCAGAGGGTCAGTGATGAGCAGGTATAAGGTCCAGAGATTTCAGGAGACAAGCACTGTGGTGGTTTAGTAGTAGGTAAGGATGTGTTCTGCCAACCTGATCTACTGCCTCTGAAAACGTGCTGGAGGGCCAGCTGTGAGTGGGTTCTGACTTAAGGGTATGTAACAATAACAACCAAACTGGATTTCACAGCCCGCTAAAAGAATAAGCAAATCTTGTCTTAGAAGAGGTGCAGCCAGGGTACTCTTTAGAAGCTAAGATGGTGAGACTTTGACTTACACAATTTAAACATGTTATCAGGAGAGGCTAGTCCCCGAGAGGACACGACTCCTAATAAAGTTAGGGGTCAGTGATAAAGAGGAAGATCCTCAATGAGATGGATTAACAAACATAGTGATTGCAACAATAGGCTTAAGCACAGCATACACACATCATAAACAAAGTCCATAAAGTTTGCAGAGTCAAAAGTGACTCAACACCACCTAGCAACAATGACTATATAGTTAGGGAAGAGAAGGATGACAGAAGAGAACAATGACGATGATATACAGCTCTATACTAGTATATGCTATTAAAACTAGTGCAACATAATTTATCCCATTAGAGTAAATTCATTCTCTGCCCTCTAACAGTGGGTATCTGTGCTGTCTGCCTTTCCAGAATCTATGACCTCTTCTGGAAACAACCACCTCATTTGTCACTGAGGAACCTCTGCTGTCTTACACTCAGGCAATGTGGTTTGAGAAGGGATGGGAAGGAATGGCAAATGACAAAGTGATCGGAATGTTCAGTTCTTGGGTGGGTAGGATTAGAAGAGTCCCAGGAATTCTGCTAGAATTTCTGCAAGAGAAGAGCTCTCCTTATATTGGGATTAGCAAATTAGCAAAGGATAAACCTGCAGCTGTTGATGGCTGTCTCTGTCACTACTTGAGCAAGCCTCCCACAGAATGTAACCAACAGAGAGCAGAGTGATGGCAGGACTTTTGGTATTTAAACATTTGGATGCACTTGTGCCCATTTATTTCTGGATTTATGAAACTAGGAAAGCTGTATTTTTGGTGTTACTGTTAACCCAATTTGATGTGCTATTTCACTGAGATTGACTCAACATCCTCTAGATTAATCCTGCTTCATTAACATACTAAAGACAATCTTTTGCCAAATGCAATTAACACCAATGATATGTTGTTAGGTACCTCAGAGTTCACTTTTATTAAAAAAGACCCCAAGTACAAATGAACAGAAGACTGTCCAGCCCTGCATCACACTCATGCTTGAGTCTATTGTTGCAGCTTCTGTAATCTGTTTCACTGATGGTCTTCCTCTGTTCTGTTAACTTTCCATTCACCAGGCATGACGTCCCACTGTAGGGACTGATCCCTCCTGATGACTTGGTCAAAGTACATGAGACAAAGGTTTTAGTGTTCTCACTTTTGAGGAACGTTATGGCTGTACTTCCAAAATAGATTTGTTCCTTCTGCCAGCCCATGGCACATTCAGTATTCTTCATCAACACCACAATTCAAATCCATCAGTTTTTCTTTGATCTTTATTCATTGGCCCAGCGCTCACATGTGTGTGAGGCCACTGGAAAACATCATGGCTTGGATTAAGGCCACCTTAATTTTCAAAGTGATATCTTGGTTTTTTAACCCTTCAAAGGTCTTTTGCAGCATTTTTGCCAAATACAATATGTTGCTTAATTTCTTGACTACTGGTTCCATTGAGTGTTGATTGTAGATTCAAGCAAAATTAAAATTTTGACAATTTCAATTATTTTCTTCATCATGATGTTGCTTGTTAGTCCACGTGTTGTAATTTTATTTTTGTTTTCTTATTGTTGAAAACAAAAAATTGTTCTAGTATGCCAATAGATATTTTAAAATTATTAAATGATTTTGAAACATCAATGCTTCACTTCAAATAGGTTTCATACATTAAACAAAATTAATTATCCTTAGTTACATAAGAACAGTGAAGAGGAAAAAAGAAGTACTTAAAATAATACAGAGATATAATATTCAATAAATTTGAGAGTTGAATCAGTGCTCTTCCATGTTTTCCTAAAATCCTCATTTAAACATCTTCCATTCTCTATAAGCTATCACTGAAAAGTAGAAATATATATGAACATCAAGCAGACCAAAACCTTCAAAGAAAAAAAAAATAATTTTTGTTCATACCTTTAAATTTAAGGCTGTTGTAATCTCAGAAATATATGAAAAGTAAGAAAGTTCATCTTTTAGCAGTTTATGTTCAGAGCTGCTATTAATTTTGTTTCAATTCCTAGCTACATACACTTGGCACTGTGGTTCTATGAGCTATTATTGTCTATGTCTATTAACACAGAAATGTTTTGCTGATTAAATGGGAATCCCCCAATGTGGGGAAGTTTACATGATGTGACTTGCACTACAGTAAATATTGAAAATAGAGCAAACAATAAAACTTGTGTATATGGGAACACATTCCTAATACATGATCAGCAATGAAACTTACATACAATGAGCTCCCCTCCCAAAGTTACTAAAAATGTCTTCCTGGGTCCCAACCATCACTATACACTGCTCTGCTCATATTCAAGATTAATTATTGAAGCAGACATTAATTATCAGAATTCTGTTTTCTACCATTGTCTTAGAGGAAGCACTGGAAGTTCTCTTGCATTAGCAAGCATAGGTTTTCAAATTGCTCCTACATTTTATTAGAATAAGGCAGATAAAAAAGAATGAGGTAGGAGTGCCACTCTACTATTACGTTACATGCCAGGATGGAAAAGAGGAAACATTATTGTAGAGCTAAAATAAACAAGGAAAATCATATAAAGCCTTTGTTCTTTTGCAGGGAAGAGAACGGGAACAAGAGCAAAATATTCAATTACTGAACTCTGAGTCACCATGTGAATCACTATCTCCGCAAAGACCAGAGGGAAAAAAAATTACAAGCAGCTAAACAATGAGTTGATACTTCTGCTAAGAATCTGGCTTAGGAATTGTTTTAGGGTTCAAAGAGAAGATAAAGATAACACTGTACAAAAAAGAGATTTAACAGTTGAGAAAATTATAATTGTCAGTGGACAGAAATTAAAATAAGTAACCATTCACTAATCCATGCTACTATTTAGGAAATAAGAGTCTACCAGTTTACCTCTTGAGATTTCTACCTGGATATAATTAGTTTAGTTTTAGTCTTCTCTTAAGGAAGTCTCGTGGAGCAATGTTTATGTTTTCAAATATCAATCAATAGGTTGGTGGCTCAAACTCAGCAAAGAAAATCTGGTGATTTATAAGAGGCTGGCTATTCTATTTTATTACATAGGGGCATCATTAGGACTTGGATCAACTTAACTTTACCCAACAACAACAACATATGTAAACATAAAATGCTATTTGGCTGTAAAACAAGATTAAGTATAGATAAAAGCCACAATATGAAAAACCCTTGAAAACATGATGCTACATAAAAGAGGATAGTTACAAAAGATATACATTGAATGATTCCATTAATAACTACTTCCTAAGACAAGTAAATTTATAGAGACAATATTACCACTAATATTATTACTAATATATTAGTAATTATCTAAAACTAAGAAGATGACATTAGCATTGGAAACATTATTATTATTGGAAAACAATAATAATTATTATTGCAAACAATAATTAATGGATACAGGAATTCTTTTTAAGATGAAAAGGGGTCAAAATTAGATCATGAATGGTTCCACAACTTTAAAGATATACTACACTACTTAATTTTGTATTAAATGGGAGTGATTTTACATTTTATCTTGAAATGTCAACCTAGTGAACTTCTCCCAAAGATTCAGCCACTGAAAATGCTATGGAGCACAAACCATCTCTGACATATTGGGGAGGGGGGGGTGCAGCAATGAAGGAGAGGAAGACTCTGGCCTTCACTCACTTTTCTAATACAGAACAACACTCACCCCACCTTGGTTCCACTTTAAGCCTGACAGGTAGACAGTAATACCTGGCAGACACTCACTCCTTAGAATAATCAACCATGCACATGCCAATTTAAAAACAGTTTTGGTAAACTTGGAAACCCCAGCCAGTATCCTCTTTACATTGGGTCGAAAAAAAATGTGCTCAGAAAATCAGGGGGGAAAAAAAGAAGAATGGTGATCCCCTAAGCCCTGTAATGCCCTTCGTTTGTCTCGTTAGAAAAGTGATAGAACTCAATCTGCAAAACAGAATTTGAAAAAAAGAGTAATTCTGGTCTCTACTATATATGAGTTAAGTTATTAATTTTTTAAGTAAAGTGAAAAGCTCTAACATGAGATAGAGTGCAGGCACATTCTGGATAACTTTCAACATTTAGCCCTGTCTCCATTCCTGACCTGTAAAAGCCCTGTTCTTCAGCTCAGGGCCTCTCTTGAGGAAAAATGACAAATCAGCCAAAAAACTAGGCAGTTGCCTGTGATGCAGACTGTCTGCTGGGTCTTAGAAGAAAACCAACCAAGTTTTACCTACAATAGAAGCCAAAAATCTTTCATGTTCTTAATAGGTGGGTAAATTTATCCCAGCACTAATTCACTCAGGTACTTATTATTAGTTCTTATCTAATAAAACCACCACTAAAGTTAAATCCTTTTTAGGTAACATAAATGACCAAGAACAAAACAGAAAATGTTAAGCCTTACTAGTAAGTTAAAGACAAATAAAAACATCACCGCTAAGGCCTTTACTCTTAGTAAGTTAAAATATTCTTGAGTCAGAACCAACCCATAGTTGACCCCTCCAATGGGTTTTTGGGAAACTGTAAATATCATGAGGTGAGACCCTCCCATCTTTCTCTTACAGTCACTGGTAGATTGGAACTACGAGAAAGGTGCTATGTTTTACGCAAGGAGTGCAACTACCTTCTAAAAATGGGTTTAGATAAGAAAGAGGCAAAAATTCAGAGAGTAAAGCAGTCAACAGAACTAATAATTTACAGGAACCAGGTCCACAGCCATCTTCAAAACAGAACTAATGTTATCACTACCAATATTTCTTATCAGGCCCATAATAAATGGAAAGTGACAAAATGAGAGAGAAATATGTTAAGTCTAGCCTTGGAGGACCAGTTGAAACTAGAAGACTCCTCAATATTACTGCCCTGAGATACAGTTTAAACCTTTAACTGAAATGAGTCATTCAGGTCCTTTTAACTAGATAATGCACTGCTTCATTAAAAAAGAATATCATCTGTAATTATGAGCATCTTTTAAAATCATCCATGAGAGATCACAAGGTCAAAAATTACTCTAAAGCACAGGTTGAGAAGTAGAGAAAGTAGAATACTGGAAATGGTACAACCAGAATGGAACGAATAAGAATGAATTACACATTATAGAAGAGATAATCAATATCATGAAACAATTTGCATAGAAACTGCTAAAGGTAAGGGATCTAATTTGCTGTGTAAACATTATTCTTAAACACAATCTCAAATAATTTTAAAAGGAAAAGAGTACATCAGTGTGGAAGTACAAACTAGTAAAAATATTTCCGGCATTATATGGTCTCGATATACTACGCGAGCTCTGGTGGCCTAGTGGCAAGAAGCTGCACTGCAATCCTGAAGGCACGTGGTTTGAGGCTGCCAGCTGCTCTGAGGGAGGATGAGCAATCTCCTCCCCTAAGATTAACAGCCTCTGAATACCTGCTGGAAGGTCAGCTATGGGTCAGTTCTAACCCAATGGTAAACAACAACAACAACATATACTATGTAGCTCTTAAAATGATGATGTTATTACATGTGGTCTAGTCAACTACAATTACAGAGATACTAAGCACAAGAACTCTGAACCCTGCTCTATCTTGAGCCCACCTCACTGTCTTAAGACACACTTAACCTCATTAACCCAGTTATTATATCAATTCATCTCATCCGGAGTCTTCTCTCCTGTGCTGTCCCCTGACCCCTCCAAACATGATGACCTTCTCCAAAGACTAGGCCCTTCTCTATATGCCCACCAAAGTATGTCAGATGGAGTCTCAAAATCCTTGCCTCCAAGGAGTAGCTTGGTTTCACCCTCTCTGAGACAGACCTATTCATTAGTTCTTTTGGCAGTCCATGATTTTTTCTAGACTCTTCTCTAGCACCACAGCTCAAAGGCACCAATTCTTCTGTCATCCTTGGTCACGGTCCATTCAGTGATACACAGCAAGTAATTGTGAAGACCATGGCCTAGATCGGGCGCACATTAGTCTCTAGACTGACTTCCTTGCTCTTCAGCACTCTGGAGAGGTCCCTGACGGCTGATTTTCCCAATGCAATTCATCTTTTGATTCCCTGACAGCTGGTGCCAAAAGTGTTGATTATGGAATTGAGCAAGCTGAAATTATTAACAATCTCAATCTCCTCTTAAACTATCATGATGGCGCCATTTGGCCCAGTGGTGAGAATCTTTGCTTTCTTTTTCTTTCTTTCTTTGGTGCTGAAACCCAGGAATAAATCTGCGTTTTCCTGATGTTGAGCTTCAATCCATATTTCTAACTACATCTGCTCTTCTGCATAAAATGCTTGTCTGCCAGGTATTGCTCTAAGTTGAACATCTTAATTAAAACAGCCTAAGGAGAATAACTGGCCATCTATTTCTGATACAACAGGCCTATGAACAATTGAGCACACTCAAATCAGCAGATATGGCACCTAAAGATGAACTCCCTGGTTGGCAAATACAGAGGAGGAGGAACAATTGCATGAAGACACTAGTTCTTGTAATGTGGAATGTCTGAAGCATGAATGTAGGTAAACTGGATACTGTGACAAGAGAAATGAAGCACATAAATACTGACATACTAGACAATGGCTAAATGAGATGGACTGGCACGAGACATCCTCAATCAGACAATCATAGGATCTGCTATGCCAGAAATGAAAAGGTGAGGAAAAATGGGATTGCATTTATAATTAAAAAGACCATTTCCAAATCCATCCTGAAAACAATATTGTGAGTGGCAGGATAATATCCATACACATACAAGGAATACCTGTCAATTCCACTATCATTCAAATATATGCATCAAGAGCAAGAGTCAAAGAAGAAATAGATGACTTCTACCAACTTTTGCAATCAGCAACAACTCAAACATGCAACCAGAACGTACTACTAAAAATAGCTGACTGCAATGCAAAAGCTGAGAATTGAGAAGAAAATGATGACAGAGACTCATATTTACTGAGCACTGAGAGGCATTCATAATATATTGCTAAGAAAAATGAAGGCTTTAAAAGATGTATGCAAACAAAATGGCAAAAGAATGAACATGACAAAAGTGGTTACTCTTTGGTGATAAGGTTACATATGAATTATGTTTATGATTATTTATATATCTGACACTTTTCTACAATGTTTTAAAAAATTAATCTTTAATAGGCAAGTACTTATTTTTTTTCCTGGAAGAAATAATATATTCATGTGCTACAGCCTGATTATAGGCACATATATTGTCAGTACTCTACCAAAAGAGACTGCTCATCTTTCTCCTGAAAAATGGGATGACTAAGAAAAGAAAAATCTAAAAAAGCCAAAATTATCTTTTCTGAATCCTGGCTAACAGGCCAAAATGAAGAGAGTTATAATGAATGAAACAAATGAGAAACAACAAAATCTTCACATCTTCAACTGACTTTCTCATTACAAAAGCCAATAAACAATTCTGCAAAGTAGAATTATACATTTTCTAACTATAAGGAAATGTAGACATTTACCTAATGCTGTACAGCTATTCTACACAGCTCCAAGAACAGAGAATGGTAAAACCAATGAAAAGAGTAGAAACTTCAGGCTCACAACTCTTGAGTTCTGCACATTTTCTGATACAGCAAGGCAAGGGGAAGCAGAGATTAGGGAAAAGCAACCAAAATAATTAAAACATTTTTTTTCTCTTTAAATCTTTGTAAGCATTACTATTGAACAGTTTACATTTTAAAGTAAGATTTGTTCTATCAAAGTGTACAGGAATTATTATATTAAGAACGGGGAAATCCCATAAATATATTTTAAGAACATTACAACAAAACTGTATTAAAAGGTCAGTAAACAGAACACAATTAGAAATGTCGAAAGAATTACTATCTGTGCCAACTGCTCAATTTAGGGATCTGAACTCAGATGGTTTTGTTTGGGTGTGAAAAATTTTTATGATTGTAAATACATAGGCAACAAGACATTTACCATTCCAATCACTGACATGTGTCTGGGACATCAAACATATCTACCGCATTGTTCAATTTTCACCATTCTCAATTTCGCCATCAACCTTTACTGAAGTTTTCTGTCTCCAACACATTGTTTTCTCCTCCCTCCTGTCCACGCCTGGTAACTAAAAATAAAACTTTGATTTTTATGTACTTCAAATGTGAAAATAATTTTAAAATTAAATTAGGATTTGATATACCTGGAAATCAGTTTTCTTTTAAAGCTTGACCTTTGCTCTACTCAAGACAGACTTTGCGAAAGAACCACAGGAACACTCATACTTGAAAACTATTAGACAACTAGGTAATCTGCATAAGTGAATATTTTGGCTACCTGAGTCTTAAAGACATCATGCTTGATAAAGCAGAAGGCCAGTGAAAAAGACCTTTAACAAGATGGCTTGACACAATGGCTGCAGCAATGTCTCAAGCACAGCAGAAATTGTAAAGATGGCCCCAGGATCTGGCAGTATTTTATTCTGGTTATGAAGCAGAATCTTAATAACAACAGCAATCATTCATTTTAAAGCCTCTAACATTTTGAATATTTTCTGAAGACAGCTGCGATACTAACCAAAAGGTCACACCTCTCTGGTGGTTCAAACCCACCAGGGACTCTACAGAAGAAAGATGGACAATAACCTCCCACTGAGATTTACAGACTTTGAAACCAGCTTAGAGGATCAAGTATGAGTCAACTCTGACTCAATGGCAGAGTTGACTTGAGTTACACAGTATATATTCACCATGTTCTACTAATATAAACTGTGTAGGAGGAGAATATGGTGCTAGAGAAGAGTATTGAATATATATCATGGACCGCTAGGAGAACAAACAAATTCATCCTGGAGAGTGTGAAGCCAGGCTGCTCCTTGGAGGCAAGGATTCTGAAGGTCCGTCTGACATACTTTGGACATGTTGCAAGGTGGATCAGTTCTTGGAAAGGGACGTCATGCTTGGGAGGGTGGAGGGACAGCACAGGAGAGGAAGACCCATGATGAGATGGATTGATTCAGTCACTGGGGTAATGGGGATAGGTGTGTTGGAGATAATAAGACTGTCACAGGATAGAGCAGGGTTTAGGGTTGTTCTCAGGGTAGCTTTAAGTTGTAAGTGACTCCATGGCACATAACAAGAGAATGCTCACCTTTCTCTCTCAGAAGGGCTGATGAAGATTACAATAGCCAGAGAGGCTATTTTGGATTCCCAGTGCAACTCCTTATACACTAAGCCACCAGAGCTCCCTATTCATTGCATTAATATCATTAAATGATAATAATTATGAAATGATTTCTTTCCCATTTTATGTCCTCTTAAAAGGTCAGGCTGATCATGTGCACTCTCTACCCATTCTGTATTTTGGTCAGCATGTCATTTTGAACAGTTCTCTGTGTTCTAAATATACTTCTGAGTTGGTGATACTCTGAGTGTAAGCCCAGGCATCTACAGCAGAAATTACTGAGTGACTTGTTGAAATGCAGATTCCAGGGCTGCTGTTGTTGGCTAGAGTGCTAAAATGCACTCTATTGGAATATATATATATATATTTACATATGTTGTTGTTGTTGTTGTTATGTGCTGTCGAGTCGCTTGCGACTCATAGCGACCCTATGTACAACAGCCCTAAACTCCGCTCTGTCTTGTGCCAATCGCACTGTCTCTGACACTCCCATCCATATAGTAAAACATATAAAAATCTGAAGCTGTCACAGTCAATCTTAAGAACACAGGTATAAAATTCAATAAAAAACATCAAAAAGTCTACCTCCACAGCACTTTACCATAATAATAATCCATCATGATCTATGTCAAGTAAGTTGCATCCTAGAAAAATTAAAGCAGTTTGGTTTTAGGAAATCGTTTCATATATTCTACTACATTAACAAATTAAGAAAGAAACAAACATAAGATCACCTGAAAAGGCTAGGAGAAAAGCAAGTGATAACATGTTGCATCATGTCTAATTGAAAAGAAAAAATACTTAACTATTAAGGACTAGAAGGAAAAAGCTTTCCTTGACAACTGCAAATCAAGCTACAATAAACATACCTAATGTTGAAGATACAAAGCTTTTCCACTAACATTAAGAAAGCAAAAGTTTCCTTTAATCACTACTGCTAATGAGAACTGTACTGGAAATCCTAGCCAACAAACAAAGCAAGAAAGACAATTGAGTTAAAAATATAAGGAAGACATAAAACACAGCATATGGGAATGATCATATGAAACACAATGTGAATGAAGGAATGTGTGAAACACAATGTAGCTGAATGAAACAACACAATGTCGAAGAATTTTGTATGCAAACCAATATAAAAGAAGAAAAAATATTGGGAAGGAAGAAATGAAAATCACACATACATGACTTAATCTAAAATTCAAAACTCAATGACCAAACTTATTAGAATAACAGTAATGAGTAAGGTGGCTAAAGAAAAGATCAACATATTAAAAAAAAGCTGCTTTCTTATAAACAAGCAAAAAAATGGATTTGAAATATAAATTCATATTAATTCACACTAGGTTGTTACATATTTAAGACATCAACTATAATTTCTAAGAAAGTCAGTAAGAAATTCTTTGTTTTGAAATTGTTTTCATATTCTATGGAATATTTTCTAGAATATTCTACCTCTTTGGAGTCCCTACAGTTAATTTAGGACTGTACCTTGGACTTAACCTATGCCGGTCATTGATTTCAATGTTTCCAAAGAGTAGATACCATCATTCTCATTTTACAGATAAAGAAACTAGATTCAGAGTATAATCTGTCCACATCACAGAGCTAGTACGAGGCAGGATAAAGATTCAAATTAAACACCTTCATAGGTCCTTCTCTCATCCTTGATTTGGACCTTCAAATGCTAAATAATAGACATCAACAGAACCCTCGAATCTGCCCCACCAAAACAAAATTCTCCACTCAGTTACCTCTTGGACAACTTTAATCAGTAATATTGATATTTAATCAGTATGCTAAGTACCTCAATATCAAAGTGTCTACTGTCTCAAGTTGTTCAGAGTTTAGTGTAGAAGGCATCTATAAAAAAATGTAGCTATCAATTAATCTGGAAATGACATGATGAAGAGATATACAGAAGGTCTTAAAAAGAGATGGTGTCCCTGGGTGATGCAAACGGTTAAGTACTGGACTGGACTAGTAATTAAAGTTTATAGCTCAAATCCCAGAGGAATCTTGGAGGACTGCCCTGGATATTAGCTTTTGAAAGATTACTGTGCAAAGTATTTATCCTTTCTTTGTACCTGTTCAATCTCTATGCTAAGAAAATCATCAAGAAGTTGGACTTTATGAAGAAGAATGTGGCATCAGGACCAGAGGAAGACTTTTCATCAGTCTGTGTTATACAGATAACCAAATCTTTGCCTGCTGAAAATGAGGAAGACTTGAAATGCTTGCTGCAGAAGATCAAAGTCTTCAGTTTAGATTACATGTCTACATCAAGAAAATAAAAATCCTCATCACTGGGCCAACAGGCAACATTATAACAGATGGAAAAAAGACTGAAGTTGTCAGTGATTTCATCTTACTTGAATCCATAATCAATAATCTTGGTACTAGCAGTCAGAAAATCAAAAGACATATTGCAAGTCTACAGTCAAGGACCTCTCTAAGTGCTGAAGAGCACGTATGTCAGATTGAAGACTCAGTTATGACTGATCCAAGCCATGGTTTTTTCCAACTACTTGCTATGCATCTGAGAATTGGACAATGAATAAAGATGACAGAAGAAGAAATGATGTCTGAGTTATCTGTGCTGGGGAAGAGTGCTAAATATCCCATGGACTACTAAGAGAACAACAAGCAAGAAAGCCTTGGAGAGAGTATATCCAGGATGCTCTGCAGAGGAAGAAATGGTGAAACTTCACCTTACATACTTTGGGTACGTCGTTAGGAGGGGCCTATCCCTGTAAAAGGACATTATGCTCAGAAAAGTGAAGGATCTGCAAAGGAGAAGAAGACCCTCCATGAGACAGACTGACACAATGACTGTAACAATGGGTTCAAGTGTGGCAGAGAAGAGGATAAAGATGGCACAGGATAAGGCAACATTCAGACCCATCCATCATTCAGATGGTCACTATGAGTCACAGTTGCCTCAACAGCACTTAATAACAACAACAATCTAGACTTGCAGGAAATGGTTTGTAGAGGAAATGACTGACCATTGAATTCCTCACGTGTATCAGTTGTCATATAAGCAAGAGACAAAGAAAGGGAATTCAATTCAAGATCCATAGAATGTGTAAGTAAGAAGGAGATGGACAAAAGCCTCACTGTGGAGAAAGCTTGTGTCCTTAAGAACATTTTCTCCTATGGAAAATGGGTTTTTCCTTCTGATTTTGAAACAGATCATGCTGATGAGCAAAGACAAGGGGAAGAGGGGCAGGAAGAGCAGTAAGGCAATTGCTGCAGCACTCCAGAGAGAATAGAGTGCCTGTCCTAAGGAGCTGGCAGCAAAGATGGAGAGGAGAGTACAGATTCCAGAAATATTTAGGAGGTTGAACTGGCAGGACATGCTAAGTGTCTGAATGTGGCGGGGGTGGAATGAGTAGGGAAGAAGCCAAAGATGACTCACAGGCTTTTGATTTTGGGGACTTGGTGCCACCCCATGAGATACAGCAGTGTTCTCAGACCTTAGGTTTTCAGGGACTTGTAAAATTCCCAACAAATGTAGAGCTCTGACCAAACATTGCCAATTAAAGACACAAACGCAAGCCACCATCAACATCATTTCATGAAGAAAATGTAGTTTAACATTCAAGAAAGGAATAGTTTGAGCTTTATGAAAATCTCACCACAAGGCCCTTATTTTTCTAATTTCATCACAGTGGAGGGAATGGTAGCAGGCGTCAGACCAACACTGGAAAGCCCAAAGATGGAGATACAAGAGAAGGAGTCAGCTCTGCAGTAAAATGATGCCTGCTCTCACTAACTCTCCAACCCTATTGGGAAGTTGATCCCATATGTTTTGAGTTGTCTCAGAGTCCAAGAGCTTATAGAAGCCCCAAAGAAGAGTCACCCAATTGTGTCTAGAGATGAAGTAGCTGAGAAGCCGAGTCCCAAAGGATGGTCTGGAATTTGCTAGATAAACAGAAGTCACTTGGCATGGCCCTAGCTAAAGGAACAGTTTGTGTAAAGGTATGTAGATGTGCAGGAAAATTCACCTTTTGGGAACTACGGGTAGTCTGGCAAGACCAGGTGAATATCTTGGAAAATGGCAAAGAGAAGAGCTAGAAAAGTACACAAGACCTAAGGACTTTAGAGTACAGGAGGCAATGCCATGGCCAAATTTGCCACTTGGAAGTATCATTCCAGTCATAGCACAGAAATTGGACTGTCAGGCAATGAGACTTAAAAGGAGGAAAACAAGTAGAAAAATGTCTGTACAAGCTAAGAAACACAGATTGAATAAGAAGAGAAGCAGAAGAGGAAGAGACTGACACAACCCACAAATATTTACTGAGCACCACTCTTTGGAGGACAATGAAGTTCATGAAATGAATTCACTACTCTCTTAGAGGTTGTTTCCTATTATTTTGGAAAAAACCCCTTTATATACTGTTGTACAATTTTTAAAATTTAGCAATGTACCATATGCTTTCACTTGTCAGCAAATACCTACATTATTTTTAGTTGTACCGAGTTACATTACACAGGAAATTTACTAAAATTTAATGTAATTTATCAAACCATTCCTCTATTCTTGAACATTAGGTTGTTTCCATTGTTGTTATTTTGCAAAATATGCCTTATTTTCATGTATCTTAATATTTTCTTAAGATAAATTCTTAGAAGTGACATTGCAAAATTAGGACGCTCTGGTGGCCTAGTGGCAGGAAGCTGCACTGCAATCTCGAAAGAACATAGTTCGAATCTACTAGCTGCTCACTTGGAGAAGGATGGACAATCTCCTCTGATGTGATTAACTTCCCCTGAAAACATGATGGAGGCTCAACTATGGGTTGGTTCAGACTCAAAGGTAGTCAACAATATTAACTTATGACCCATTATAACATGCAAGAAATGGCATTGCAAAATAAAAGTGTGGTAAAATAATGGTTGTCTATTTGCCTGAGGAAAGACAAATAGGTACAGGGAGAGGACGTAGGAATGCAAGGCTAAGCCTCCATAAAGAATTGTCTCCCCTCTCTTGAGACCAGAACAACTAGATAGTGCAGGCTGCCATTCCTAAACATTTTAGGCAAAGAATCTATATAGAACTTAATCAAAAGGGGGGAAATAAAGAACATAATTTAAAATTCTCTTGAAATGCAGACTTTTAAAAAAATGCAGAGTTTTTGGAGTTATCAAGACTAAATGAACTCTTGTCAAAACTAAAGTACTGAGATAATCTTTAAACCTTAAACCAAAAACATCCCCCAGTATAGCTTATTTAGTAAAGAATGTTTACCTTAAATCAGTTCAGGTTCTAACTGGCATTACAAACAAAAGTAGGAGTTGGCTTGAACTGGACAACAATGAAGATGAGTTGGGGTTTTTTTAACTTATTAGATCCTCATGATCTTACACTCAACTTTTAACTAGATTTTATCTATCATGAAATATTTGGCTGTTGTTGTTATGTGCCGTCAAGTCATTTCCGACTCATAGCGACCCTATGCACAACAGCCCTAAACCCTGCTCTATCCTGTGCCAACCGCACCGCCTCTGACACACCCATCCCGAT
>NW_006399848.1:7649664-7710979 GCF_000299155.1 Elephantulus edwardii
CTTGCATATGAGTAATTGGTGGTCTGTTCCACAATCAGCCCCCGGCCTAGTTTTCACAGCTGATATTGAGCTTCTCCAGCGGTTCCTTCCGCAGATGTAGTCGATCTGATTCCTATGCATACCATCAGGTGAAGTCCATGTGTATAACCTGCCTTTGTGTCTCTTCTCAAAATATGCTATCGTTTCCGCACCTCTATGCCTAGACATAAACTATTACTCTTCCTAGAAAGTCCTCCTTTTTCTCTGTCCATCTGGTGACCTCCAACTCAAGCACAGAGACTCTCTGCTCAGGAGTGCACAGTCTCTGTGCTGCTCATCAGTCTCCCTTCCAACTCTCCCACACTCTCTGGGTTAGGACGCCTCCACACTACCACAATGTACCTGACTCACTGCAGGCACTCAGCCACGGTTGTTAAATGAATAAAGAGATGACTAAAAACATTCAACTGTTCTATAATAAGAGTGCACTGTATGTTTTAAAGTAGCCTCCAGTCATGCAGTGGAGGATCATGCTGAGTAACAGTCTTTAGAGTCCAAGAAGAAGTGTGATAATAAAGTAAAGATGTTGATATTTCTCCCTCTGGCTCATAAAACTGTTCTGAGGATAATACCAAGAGACTAAAAATGGTTTGCCCAATTACAGAACAGCTAGAAAAACTGGACTGTAGACCAAAGAACAAGATTCACTTAGTCATATAAGCTATGGGATATTTTATTTTTTTTTAATTTGTCTCATTACTTTTGTGTCATAAAAGGCAAAGCAATAAGATTTTATTAAACATTCTCCATTTGCTAAAAAGCAAATTTGTGAGTAAGTTACCTCTATTTTCCTCTCATGCTTTCTTTTCTTGCTGTCTTGACATGTTAAAAAAATATTATCAGAAGGGTGATTGTGCTTATTTCCAAACAGGGAAGCAATTTGCTACTCTTTAATTTAAAACTATCCTTTAATCCAAGCAATGTCTGGTTCACTAAAGAAAATACAAAGTCCAGAATCTACGAACTGGTGATCCAGACCCTTCAAAGCAATTTGCAACAAATATACATTTGAGTTCATTTAGCTGCCAGAGTAAAGCCCAAATCTATTGGTAATCTTGCCAATACAAGTATACTTAGGCTAAAACTAGGTCGCAAAACATTTTAGGACAACAAGATGTTCCACTTTTCCAATATTTTGAAAAATTTCTAAGAAACTACAGGAATTGCCTGAAAGAAACAATTTCACACACACTCTTAAATCAGGGAACTTCATGCACATTCTAAATCGACGGTGCATAGGAAGCTGTTATGCTAACCCGGAAACAGACAGGAGCCCACCAGTCACTTCTCAGAAGAAAGATGGATGGCAATCTCTTCCCGGGCAATTTTTAGCCTCAAAAAACCACTGGAGGGTCAGCTGTGTATGAGTCAATTCAAAGTCAACACCAGTGTTGACTTTGGACTTTAAAGTATTATCTACAAGGACAGATGATAACTTGTGACACAGCATACATATAAGTATTCTGTTTCTTCACAGTCTAAATGTCAATATAACAATAAGACATTAGCATTTAACCTTCTTTCAGAAATTCTGTTCTTTCTTCAAATACACATATCCAGATATGTTAGTTTAACTAGTTTATCTTTTCTTATTTCAATGCATGGTTTAAAATTAGGAAAAGTCTCTCAGGAATGTATCTTTTCTCCATACCTATTCAGGCTGAGCAGAGAATCTGAGAAGTTGGACTATGTGAAGAAGAATGCGGCATCAGTATTGGAGAAGACTCACCTGCATTAAGCCAATGACACAACCTTGCATGCAGAAAGTGAAGAGGACTTGAAGTACAGCAGGAAATCAAAGATGACAGCCTTCAATATGAACTTCAAGAAAACACTACTCTCTCTCAAAAAACAAACAAACAAAAAAAAAAACACTACCACTAGACTAATAGGTAGCACAATGATGGATGAAGAAAAGACCGAGGTTGTCAATGACTTCATTTTGCTTGGATCAACAATCAAGGCAGCAGCAGTTAAGAAAACAAAAGATGTGTGTTAGGGAGCTCTGGTGGCCTAGTGGCAAGAAGCTGCACTGCAATCCCAGAGGTACACGGTTCGAATCCACCAGATGCTCTGCCGGAGAAGGAGGAGCAATATCCTCCTGTACCAGTCAGAGCTGATTTGACGGTACACGCACACAAATAATAAAAATTTAAAAAAAAAAAAAAGATGTGTGTTGCACTGCGAAAACACTCTCTCAAGAAGTTCTCCAAAGTGCTAAAGATCAAGGATGTTAGTTTAAATACTCAGATATTCCTGATCTATGCCACAGTATTTTTAATTGCTTTCTATGCATCTGAAAGCTGGACAAAGCCCAAGAAGAATCAATGTCTTTGAATTGCAGTTTTGTTGGTGAACACGACTGGATATTCCACAGACTGCCAAAAGAAAAAAACAAATCATTGTTGGAGGGAAGTGCAAATAGGGTGCTCCATGGAATCAAAGATGATGAAATTTGGTGTCACACACTTTGGCTGTGCTATCAGGAGAGGCCAGTCCTCAGAAGAAGACATCATGCTGGGAAAAGTAGAGGGTCAATGAAAGAGAAAACGACCCTCAAGGAGATGATGGGCTGATAGAGTTTAACAATGAGGCGGTGCATGGCAGAGGTGGAGAGGATGGCACAGGACAGAACAAGGTTCTCAGCTGTTGTTTACAGGATGACAATGAGTCATAATCAAACTGGTGGCACACAGAGAACAAGCTCTTCCCCATGGAGCTCTGGTGGTATAGTCCATAAGGAATTACACTGCTTGTCCAAATATGGCACCAAACCTGGGGTTCAAATGCACCAGGGGTTCCGTGGCAAAAGGATGAACAAACTCTTCCCTTGGGATTTCTTGCCTTTGAAAACCCGCTGGAGAGCCAACTATGAGTGTGTTGCAACTTGATGGCAGTAACTGAGCAGCAAGTGAATGAATGAGTAGTTCTTATGTAAGAAATTGAATTTTAAATATTATGCATTTGGTTATATACAAAGGTTACATCTATGCATTAGTCTACTAAGTACACATCTCTGTTACAATCAGTGTTCCTTAGCTGTTAACAAGCTGTTACTGCACCATCCTGGTATCTCAAGATACTGGAGTTATACATACAATCACTCTTTGCAGAATATTCATTGACATGAAGAGAAAATAGTTAACTATAGAACAACTAAATAAACCAGGAAATAAAAGTAACATAAGCAGCAGACAAAATAAATTTAATATTAAATCCAATCCTAAAACTTACAAGGTAAAAAGGAGGAGTTTCCATTAGAATATACCAGATTGAGGGAATGAGCAAGAGAGTCTTTAAAAATATAACTCTAGGAATAAATGTATTTATACATTTTAAACATCATAGACATATAGGTAACTAATCACTTCCTCCTGGCTTTTATTCTTTTGCTAGAAATCAAACAAAAAGCAGAGTTGGCCACATGGTCTTCTTTAACTGGCAGAGAAATCAGAAGGCAGTAAGTAGCTTGGTGGCCTTGCAGTAAGGAATTACACTGAGAATACAAAGGCAAGGGGTTCATATCCACAAACTGCTACACAGGAGAAAGATGGGCAATCTCCTCTTACACGATTTACAGCCTCTGAAAACCTGCTGGAAGGTCAACTATTCATCAAATCCAGACTGACAGCATGCAACAAACAGTTCTATAAGATCATGATTTTTGCTGACTTTTCCCGTGAGGCTAAAATGATAATAAATCATAGATAATAGTCTCTCTCTATAGTCTTTTAAGTAATTTCTACAGACAAACTTGAGGGTAAAATGTATTTTGTCAGTTGCTCAGCACTTAGGTATCTTTATATAATAAATTCTGGCTACTTTCTCTGATATTTCACTTGTTCTTTGGTTTTTTAATTTCTATTTCAGAACTAATATAGCAGTTTCTGAAGGAAAACTCAAGTTGGTAAGAATAGGATGTTTTTATCTTTGGGTAGTTTTTAAAAAATGTTTTAAAAATATGGTATCTTCATCAAGATTTTAAAGTCTTCAAGTGAGAGGATGATTTTTGGCTTAGTACTTGTTTAACTATGTAAGTAAATGAATAGATTTTTTTAATTAAAACTTTTTTTATTTTAATGAAAGTTTACAGAGACTTTGGATTTCCATTCATTCATTGTTGTACATGTTCCTGCCCACCCCTGTCCCCCAGTTAGTTTTTCTCTTTGAAAAGTTTAAAAAAAAATTCTTTCATCCCTCCTTCCCACCCAGTCCACTCCGCTGTGCAGCTTTCATGACAATAATACCTAATTATAAATCCCTTTAAACAGTTCTTTTCCTCATTTGTTTCAATGCAGTATACATTATCTTTTCTTAGTTTCTCCCCAGCCCCAAGGTGAGTCGTGCTTTACAACAGTGACATCATGCATTATTTGTCCCTTTTGTGACTAAGATATTTCACGTAGCATAATGTCCTCCAAGTCACTCATTTTGTATAATGATTCATGAGTTCCTTGTTTTTCAATGCAGCATAGAATTCCATTGTGTGAATATACCACAGCTTCTCTATCCATTTGTTTGTTGATGGGTGTTTGAGTTGTTTCTAACTCTTTGCTACTGTGAACAAAGCAGCAATAAATATGGGTGTGCATATATATGCTTGGGTGACAGTTCTAGTTTCTTTAGGATATATTCTTAGTAGTGGAATTGCTATGTTAAATCGTATTTTTTTTTGAGAGAAAAGTCTTTATTTTCAGTATAAAAATGTCCATTAGGTGGAGGTCAAAGGGGGTAAAGGCAGATGCCTACATAGGGGGACAGCACGGTGGACCTTCCCAGCCCCAGCAGTCCTTTGATCTTGTGTAGGCCTCGGTAGAGTCCCAGGTAAACTATACAGGTCCAGGATGAACAGTAAGAGGGGTCAGCGGTGCAAGTCTCAATTGGAGAGTAGAGGAGGGTCAGCAGAGGTCATGAGAAGTCCAGAATCCAAGGTCAGGCTGTCCTGGTCGAAGCTGAGTTTCTTGGCTGGAGGAGTTTCTCCCAGCCCTTCAATATCCACTAGGTCACTGTTGGCGTCAGAGTCGTTCAGAGCACTGAGTGTGTCACATCAGCCTTCTGCTTCTTTACAGGGGGGCCTCCGGCCTCAGGGACAACGGAGCTGCTGGGTAAGGGGGGCTGCTGGGGGAGGCAACAGAACACCAGATGCCACTTTCTTGGGCCCTTTCTTAGGTGATCTGGCTGGAAGGGGGATACCAGAGTCTTCCTATACCTTTCATTTCACAGTGGCCATTATCTGAGCCACTGTCCATTCCTTAATGACACAGCTGATGTGATTAAGATCGTTCCCAAATCGCTTCCCAGCAGTCCTCAGCATCCCTATTTCTGCCTTCGTCTAGCCCTCAGCATGTTTATTTCCGTCTCCGTACACTTCGCACCCGCAGGCGAAGAGTTGGCCATGGGATGCAGCTGCATCGTCAGCTCCCTGAGCTTCGTGAAAGCAGCACCGGCCACAGAGAGGATCTCTCCGACCTTGGTGGATGCTGATGTCATGGCTCCGCGGGCCTCCTCATGGAGATGCTGCCTCCACCATGCGAGCCAGGACCACAGACAACCCCGTGGCTGCACCACTCTGGCCCCTGAGGGGCTCAAATCGTATTTTTATTTTCAACTTTTTGAGAAAGCGCCACACTGCCTTCCATAGTGGTTGCACCATTTTACACTCCCACCAACAGTGAATAAGGATTCCAGTTTTTATGCAATCTCACCAGCATTTGGTGTTTGTTAAATTTTGCTATTCTTATTGGGGTGAGACTATATATCTCATAGTTGCTTTGTAAACTAATAGTTGTTAAGTGCTGTTAAGGTGATCACTCATAGTAACTCTATGAACAAAAGATCTTAATCTTCTCCTATTTTGTCAACACATTTGAGCCCATTGCTACAGACACTTTATCAATCCATCTAGTTGAGGGTCTTCCTCTCCTACATAACCCTCCACCCTTCCAAGCATTATGTCTCTCTCCAAGGAATAGCATCTCCTAACAATATGTTTAAATATGTAAGATGAAGTGTCACCATTCTTGCTTCCAAGAAGCACTCTGTTTGTACTTTCTCCAAGACATATCTCTTTACTCCTTTGGCAGTCCATGAGTTAGTTGAGCACACTTCTCAAACACTGAAACTCATATGCATCAATTCTTCTTCTGCCATTCTTATTCACTGTCCAGCTCTCTGAAGCACAGCAGGTGACTGGAAATACTGTGGACTGAAGAAGGCACTTAGTCTTTAAACTGGCATCACTGCTCTTTAGGACTTTGGAAAGATCTCTGACAAAAGACTTTCCTAATGCTACACATCTTTCAATCTCCTGACTTCTGGTATCATGGTTTCTGAATGTGAATCCAAGCAAGATGAAATTGTAGACAATTCCAATATTTTCTCCCAGGATGCTCCCTGGAGGCAAAGATTCTGAAGCTCCACCTGACATACTCTGGACATGTTGCAAGGAGGGGTCAGACCTTGGAGAGGGACGTCATGCTTGGGACGGTGGAGGGACAGTGCAGGAGAGGAAGACCCTCAATGAGATAAGACTGATTCAGTGACTGGAGTAATGGGGTAGATGTATTGGAGACAATAAGATTGGCACAGGATAGAGTAGGTTATAGGGGTGTTGTACACAGGGTTGCTATGAGTTGCAAGCAACTCAATGGCACATAACAACAACATCATCATCATCATCATCATCATGTTGCCTACGGGCCCAGAGATGCTGAAATGTAATTCATATCAAAGACTGCAGTTGCTGATCCTCTACAACAAGTGACTCAGGTACCCCTCACTTTCAGCATGCAAGGCTATGTCACTTATGTAACACAGGTTGTTGTTAAGTCTTCCTTGGATCCTGATGCCATACACTATGGCTAACACTGAGAAGGAATGGGAATCTCAGAACACTTAATTATGTTCATATGAAACCTATATATAGGCCAAGAAGCTGTTGTCCAAACAGAGCAGTGCCAAGACTTGATGGTTTAAAATCAAGCTAAGTGTGTGTCAAGTATGTGTCCTTCCTATAAATCTATTCAATGTGTTTGCTGAGCAAATAATTCAAGAAGCCAGAGTTAATGAAGAGGAATGTTGCATCAGGATTGGAGCAAGATTCAAATTTGGTGAATCTAATGGTGTTATGCAACCATTTATACTAGCTAATGTTTTTTTCAAATAGTGTTCTCAAAATAATGTGCTAGAAAGTGTTATCTAAGAGGTTAGTTTTCAGTTAGAGAAGTTATTTCAATGAATAGGTACTTTTTAAACAGGCCATATGTACCATATAATATGGTAATCCACAAACCAAACAGAATGAAAAACTCTTAAGACTAAAGTTGTTGTTGTTGTTGTCGTTAAGTGCCACTGAGTCACAGACAACTCATAGCGACCCTATGAACAAAAGACCTGAACAACTGTATAACTTTCATTGTTTCTCCAAGTTCACAGAGTTTCCAGAGACAAGATATTTTGGAAGTGGATGCCACTCCTGCTTCCAAGCTTGTTTTAATGGGGAAGCTCCACCAATGTCTGCTATGGGTAACCATTATTGCATCTGATGCATCAAATGTGTTTAGCATCACAGCAACCACGAGTTACCTCTGTACAAAAAAATGGACAGACCAGTGCTAAACCACTTAGAAGAATGTTTGACCAAAAACCAGTTAAAACCAGCCTTGAGGGCCGCAGACTAAAATCACCCACCTTTGACTTGGTAACATAACTTTCTATCCACCAGGCCCCCAGAGACTAAAGCAGGTAAAATACAAATGTGAGTGGTAAGATTTGCTATATGTATAAAACTTCTAAGAAACTATTACCACTCCAAATCAATCATGTGTAATCAATCAAATAGTACAGTTTTTTTTTAAAGCTTGTATTTTACCTACTCAGAAGCAAATTCTGGAAAGACATATTTGGCAGTATGGCTCGGGCAGTGCAATAGGTGAGGAAAGGTCTTATGACAAACAAAGCTTCTTACCATCAAGATGCATGCTCCGGCCATCAACCACTAAGATCAGCCAGCTCCTTTCATTAGTTCCATGTTCACAAGGCAACTGTCCCATTGCAATTTGGCAGTCCCATAGAGAAACATGCAAAGAAAACACTGCCATAACAGGCAGATCCAAGTACCCTTGAGATGTTCAGTGTTTCCAAAAGAGAGTAAATAAACATTTTGCTATGAACCTTAGTTTCCTGTGATGTTGGCATGAATCTGTTTCCCTGGACTATCAAAATGCATAATAATGAAATCAGGCTTCCAAACTTCACTGCCAAGCAAGACAACCAAACCATACAGCACTGGTGTCTGCAATATGGGCAGCCAGTGATGACCCTGAACTTGAGACATAACTTCCCTTTACAGTGTAAAAGGCTGTTTCTCCATTTTGACATTTAATTTGTGTAACTGTTAAAACTACTACCAGACTACAGATAACACCTCTGGAAATATCTACTCAGGATTGTCAGAACTTCTGAGGAGACCATCTCTTCGGGCAGCAAAGCTGAGTACTTTTCAAAAGACTAATAACTCTTCAGTTTAGAGGATACTAAATGTTTTTTATTACAAACTGCCTGCCAGGGTGGGAAACTGGAGGGTGAGGAACAGAGAATTATCATAATCCCTCACAAGGCTTTACCAAACGTCTCCACACTCAGCCGTCAAATCAATGAAAGATGCTTGGGCATCTTTCATCTTAAAACTGTCTTCTCAGGAATCACTGTCCTGAGGAGCCACCATCACTGATGAGTCTCCTTCCTGCATCAGGGGAGGTGGAGTGGAAAGAGAGAATGACTTCTCTTGAGTGATAACCCACCTTTGAAGTGAAGTTTCTCAAATACTTTTACAGAGAATTTTGTTTCTGTCTTTGGCTATTCAAAACACTATCTCTTCCATTCATCTCATCCAAGAAGAAACAAAAGCACTCACTAATTAAAAAAAAACCATAACGCCAAAATCTTTGTATATTTTAACGCACAATACATTTCTTTTCTTCCAGGCAAATGCCATCCAAATTGTTCCCTACTCAAAGAAAGATCATGGGAAAAGAACTGTTGACAGTTGAATAATCTTTAGTAACTCATGCCTTGATGCTCTCATGAAATACTTTAAAATACCCACCACCAATACGTTGTATCAAATGTTGTCTTCTGCATTTTCAACTCTTTGTTTGTTGTTGTTATGTGCCGGTGCCGTCGAGTCGCTTGTGACTCATAGTGACCCTATGTACAACAGCCCTAAACTCCGCTCTGTCCTGTGCCAATCGCACCGTCTCCGACACTCCCATCCCAATTATCCCAGTCACTGAATCAATCCACCTCATAGAGGGCCTTCCTCTCCTGTGCTGTCCCTCCACCCTCCCAAGCATGATGTCCCTCTCCAAGGACTGGTCTCGCCTTTCAACTCTAGGTTTACATTTTTTATAAAAAAGGATGTAACAAACACTACCTGTGGGAGGGTTGGCAAAGATGTACAAAGCAGCATCATTTTGACAGAGTTGCTATATGAGGGTTTTTTTTTAACTTTTTTTTTCAGTGACAGTTTTTTATTTCATTTTTGTTGTTGTTGTTGCGTGCTGTCGAGTCAGATTTGACTGGCACAGGAGGTGATGGCTCATCCTTCTTCAGCATGTGGTGGATTTGAACTGCATACTTTCAGGATTGCAGCATAACTTCTTGCCATTAGGTCACCAGAGCTCCCTAACATGAGTGATTTTTATAAAATACATTACTTAATTTTTAATATCTACACATCAGTTAACTAATCCACCTGTTATCTCTATAGCATATTCATGTGCATGCATATATTACACAAAAGAAAGAAATTATTCATTTTAGGGTAAACACAAACATGTATGAAAATTACTATGAGCATGGAATTATTTACTACATTGAAGCAGCACAGGGCTTGGAACATGTGAAAAACTCAAATATTAATTAATGGGAAAGATGATAATGATACTCATAAATCTTAAGAGTTTGGTTTTATTTATTGGAGATATTTTCTCGGTTTGGACTTTAAAGTTCAAGTCTTCTTTTGATGCATGCCCACAGTACAGTCTTCTCTGACTGATGAAGGAGTGTGTGTGCACATGGCTAAGAAGTTCCCAAGGAAATGACTACTTCAGATTCTTCCACACATTCAGAGCTCTCTTGGTAGCCAAGGCTTGGCTTTAGTCCCCAACTGTTTATCTTACTCTTTGCTTAATTTCTGACACTTCCATCAGTCCTCATTTAAGGTTCCCAATTCCTTCTTTTTTTCTTTGCAAATGGCCTTTTCATGTAACAGAAGGAAATCAAAGCCATCTGCTGCTTCTATGCATCTTTTAGCCCTCATGATTCACAGGAAAGTATCCTGCTCTCTATGATGAATCACTCCTCAAAATGCCCTCCACCCTATGCTATCATTTCCCCTCCAATCTCTCTTACTGGCTCATTCTTATAAACCTACAAAGGAACTCTGGTGGCACAGTGATTAAACGTTTAACTGTTAACCGAAATGTCAGCACTTTCAATATCCTTTAGCCACTCTGTAGAACAAAGATGGGGCCATCTGTTTCTGTAAAAATGACAGCTTTGGGATCCGAATGGGTCAGAACTACTTTGTCTCATAAGGGCCACTGTGAGTCCGAAGCAACTAGACAGAAATTATGAACCTTCAAATAAGACTTCATTTCCTGTTTACTAATAAAAAATACTTTCTACCTCAATCTGGTTGTCCTTCTACCAACCACATCCATTTCTCCCAATTTATTTAATGATACTCCATAGTTTCTCACTGTTTAGTTTTATGTTAATGGCTTTCCCCTCCCCCTCTAGCAAGAGGTGTCTATCAGATGAGCACAAATAACTCTGCACTTAGGAAATTCGGTCTTGAGCCTTTTGGCTGTTGCCTGAAATTTGTGAATGAAAATGACCTCTTCCTTAAAACTCTTTGTTTGCTTTCTCAACAAGTTTCTGATCTCTCCTCCCGCTTTTTGTCTCCCTGTGGCCCTCCTCTTCCCCTCTTCCATCCTAAACACAAACCCCTCAGGGGCCTGTGCTCTGCCCTCCTCTTCTATAACGGAGGCTCTTGCTCATTCAGTGATTTAACATGTAGGGCTCTATTTACCAATAATTACCAGTGATCCCAAAGACATACAGCAAACAACAATCTAAAGCAGGTGTGAACCACGTAGGCTGTGAAGGTTGTGTGTGTGTGTGTGAACAAGTCACTTAGCGGACTATTTTGCACTTAGCAGCAGCAGCAGCATTTGTGGTTTGCACCTTGTGGAACACATAAAGCACAACAGTGATATTCCAAATGTCAGAGACCTAAAAGAATTCGATTTCTCTCCTTTTAAGAATGCCACAAATTTTCTAGACTCTTTCCTGGAGCGCTCAAGTTCCTGTACTTTCAGCTACACCTCTGTCCTGATAATATCCTGAGCTGCTGTAACCCAACATGTTCAGAACAGAATGCATCACTGTCCTGTTACACCAGCTGCTTCTGTGAATGTGACTGCTAACAGGAGCAGCAGCATCTCTTCACTCAAATGTAAGTTGTGAGTGACGCTGTTGACTTGATACCTCTGCCACCCACCTCCTGCCAAACAGGCATTCGATTTATCTCTCCTAGCCAACCTGCCAGTTCAAGGCCACTACCCTAATTTTCTGGAGCCCTCATGGTGCAGCGGTTAAAAGAACCTTGTCTGTCAACTGAAATCTACGCAGTCAGTAATTACCACCAGCTCAGTGAGAAACGCTGTGGAAATTGGCTTCTGTAAAGATTTACAGCCTTTGGAACTCTTTGGAACAGTTCTTTTCTGTCCTATAGGGACAACAAGAGTCAGAATCAATTCCATGTTAGTCGGTTTGGGGTTTTTCTGTTTATACTAATTTACCAGCACTCATTCATCAGTGAGGATGACACAATCTTGCCTGCTAAAAACAAAGAAGACTTGAGGCACTACTGTTGAAGATAATGAATATAGCCTTCAGTATGGATCAAAATTCAACACAAAGAAAATAAAATTCGTCACAAATGAACAAATAATCTACTCTGCAACCCTCATTCCGTACTCTTATAATAAACATAATGTCCTAAAATATAATACTTTTAAACTATTCTCTCCCTCATAGACTTCAATGCAGTAAATATAATTTATCAAGTTTTCCTCAGTCTTACCCCCACCCCGATGATTATATTTGGGGTGGGGTTGGGGGGTGTGCGGGCGGGATTGTGTACCAATGAAGGAGTTTTTCTTTTGCTTTTCAAGGAGAGGAACAAACGGGGTGGGGGGGGAGAAAAATGCACCAATGAATGAATGGAATTCCAAAATCTCTGTAGATGTTCATTGAAATGAAAAAGAAATAAATTTAAAAAAATGAACAAATAAACAGTATGATAAACAGAGGAAAAAACCAAAGCTGTCAAGGATTTAATTTTACTTGGATTCATAACCAACACCCATGAAAACAGCAGTCAAGGAGTCAAATAAATGCTATCCTGCACACATCTATCTGTAAAGAATCTCTTTAAAATGCTAAAGAGTTAGCAAGTAATTTTGCAGAATGGGCCAGAGTCAAGTCACAACTTTATCCATTACCTCATCAGACGCATATCAAAGTGGGACAATGAATAAGGAAGTTTAAAGAGGAATGGATGCTTCTGAATGGTGGGGCTGGCGACAGATACTGAATCTACACAGACTGACAAAAGTAGAAGCAAATCTGTCTTCAAAGATGTGCAGCTAGAATGGTCTTTAGACTAGACGATAGTGAGACTCACATACTTTAAGCATATTATCAAGAGAGGTCAGTCCACGGAAGATGACATTATGATAGGAAAGGTTATCACGATGGTCAGCCAAAGAGAGGAAGGATTGCAGGAGGATTGAGTGACATGATGATTCTAACAATGGGTTCAACATAGCAGTCATTGCGAAGATGGTGTAGCCTGAGAAGCCTTTCATTCTGTTCTACAGAAGGTGGCTATGAATCAGGGCTGACTCAATGATACCTCACAACAAAATCATGTCAGTTTGTGGTTATTATTGAGCCATATGGGTTGGTACGTGTAAAACTGTTACCATGAGTATTTCAAATACCAGTGGTTGCTTATGGTGGACAAATTTCAGCAGAACTTCTAGACAAAAACTAGAAAGGCTTGGTGAGCTACTTCTGAAAAATCAGTCCATGAAAAGCTTATAGATCATAAGAGATTAACCCCCTGGGTTGAATGATCCCACACAAATGGCCACAAGCATGAACCCAAACATCATAAAGAAGGTGCTGAACTGGGTGGCATCTTGTTCTATTGTGCACGGAGTGTGCAGGTGTCAGAGCCCAGACCAGATGGCAACAAACAACCTATTTAGGTCAACACTTTTCCTTCTCAAGGGAATGTACTAAATCAAGACCAGTTTGTCCTTCTCTATATTGTTTCCTCCTGGCTTATCCTCTGTTAGGATCTTAACACCACACCTTGGATACACAGACACGATTCTCTTTTCCTTCAGATTCTGGTGAGGTTCATCTGTCATGTAACTCTGCTTTTGGGTCTCTGACATTGTTCATCTCTTCTTTGGAGTTTACCTCTCCTAATCTTGCCCATTAGAGGAAATTCTTCTTTTGAAATGATCTTGAACAGTATCTGTACCTATGAAAGGTCCTTACCACTCTTTTTTGTTCTACAGTAGTTTGCACAAGTGTCTCTGTCCTCTCACATGGCTTAATCTCACTGAAAGCTGAAACTAGGCATATTTTTATTATTTCCTATGCACACTGCCTACAATAAATGCCTAGCATCCAAAAGGTGTCCAATTAACCTCTACTAAATGTAAAAACACTCTATTATGTGCCAGTATCAGGCCACATACTTCTACTTCCTATTGCTGGTGACAGATGCCTTCAATTAGACATCAACTCATAACAAACTTGTAAGCAAGCTGAAAAGACTCCCTGATTCTGCTCCATCCTCACTACCTCCACTATGCTCAAGCCCATTGTTGAGGTCACTATGACATTTCAACTCATTAAGGGTCTTCTCTAATTTTCTGTAGGCAATCTTAACTTCTGAGTTGATATAAAAAATGTACGAATGCACAGAAAATCATCTTCAATTCAGGCAATCTCTTTACACAAATTCAAGAAAGGGACCTGAATAAATTCAGAAAAGAGGTTCAGGAGCTCTGGTGACACAATGATTAATCACTAGATTGCTAACCAAAATGGTGGCAGTTTGAACCATTTAGTATTTCCATAGGAGAAAGACTTGACAATTGGCTTCTGTAAAAATAATAACCTAGAAAATCTGATGAGACAAAGTACATGGTTACGCCATGAGCTGAAACTGCTTCAATGTTATTCTCAACAACTTTTCAGAACAGAGACACTGCAGAATAAATAGCTAGAATAGTATCCCATTCTTGAGCATATCTTAACTCCCAACTTTAGATACAAACAAACAAACAAACAAACAAACAAAAAGAGACAATTATCAAGACTCCAATAAACCTACTAAATGTTGTTGTTTGGTGCCAGTGAGTCAAGTACAACTCATAAAGATCCTATCACCAGCTGACCTGAACTCTATATCCTGTGCCATTCTCATCATCTCTGACACACTAGAGCCCATTGCTGAAGTCACTGCGTCAGTCCATCTCCTTGGGAGTCTTTCTCTCCTTCACTGACCCTCCATCATTCGTAGCATGATGTCCTCAGATATCTGCATGTCCAAAGTGTGCAAGACAAAGTTTTGTCGTCTTTGCATCCAAGGAGCACTCAGGCTGCACTTTCCCCAAAACATACCTGTTTGGACTTTTGGCAGTCCACAGGGTATTCAGCACTCTTTTCCAGGACCACAACTCAAAGGAATCAGTAATTCTTCTATGATCCGTATTTATTGTTCAGCAATGTGATGCACAGGAGATGACTGAGAAGACCATGGCCTGAATCAGGTGCAATGAAGTTTTCAAACTGACGTCACTGCTCCTCAGCATTCTAGAGACATCCCTGACAGTGGACTTGCTCAATGCAGTATCTCTCCTCATTTCCTGACTGTTGGTAACAAAGATACTGACTGCAGATCCAAGCAAGATGAAATCACTGACAGCTTCAATTCTTTCTCCATTTATCATCATGTTGTCCTTTTCTAGATGTTCAGATGCAATCCATACCGAAGGCTGTAGTCCTTGATCTTCTGCAGCTAGTATTTCATATCTTCTTCACTTTGAGTATGCAAAATTGTCATCCGCATGATGCAGTTGTTGATGAGTCTTCCTCCAATCCCAATTCCCACACTCTTCAGGCTTCATGAACAATAGTAAGAGCCGAGTAAGAGTTCAGATAATAAGAGTCTGTCTTAGCGAATTATTTGCTCAGTGTACAGACTGAACAAGTATGAAGAAGGGATACAACCCTGATACATACCCTCCTTGATTTTATACTATGCTGTGTTCCCTTGCTCCATTTGGGCAACAGCTTCTTGGTTTGGGTGTACATTCCATATTCTCAATGTTGGCCATAATTTGTTATGATCTAAACAATCAGATGCCTTTGCATAGTCAATAAAACACAAATAGACATTATTTTGGTAATTCTCTGCTTTCAGCCAGACTAAAAATCTTAAGAAATTTTTCAAGTGTCTTCCAATTTTACAAACAGCTAATTTCTTAGTTCTAGACCCATCTATTTTAACATGAATTGTCAGAAAAATTCACTTAATACTACTGGTAAAATATTTATTTATACTGATATGTAAATATAGCGGGAAAATGGACAGGATTTTCATAATGCTTACACAATGACTTTTTCAATTAATTGTAAATTAGATTTGACTTTTTCTATTTTGCTTGGGGTGGGGTCAACTTTTATTTATAACAGGAATTCCTTTCTTTCTTTAAACATCGGAATTAAGCCTTTAAAGAAAGGGACGTCTCTGAAAATAAAACATGCCTCATGTTTTGAAAGTGAGGAAATTGAGCCATTTGACCAGTTAAGGTGACTTCTCCAGGATCTCTCTGTAAACTCTTCCCATACACCACTTCTTCAGTTAATGCAGCACACACTCTTTCAAAGGTGATTTAAAAATGGAAGCAGATCATCCTCACATCTCATAAAAACGGTCATGTATTTTACTAGGAAGGTTTTCAAATCCACTGTGACTCTCACAAACTCTCTACTGTAAATGTCTATGGAACCAGACTGCTCATCTTTCTCCCACAGACCAACTCTTGGATTCGAACTGCTGACCTTTTTGTTAGCAGTCTGAGAGGTTATAAACTTTACCACCAGGGCTCTTCCCTCTCTCTCTCTTACACACACTCTCTCTCTCTTCTGGTTGCCTCTAACTCTTCCACGTATCAATCACCTCACCTTCTTTCCAATTAAACATTAAGGATAAAAGTTATCCCTGGCTTTCCTCTTCTCACTCATTGATGATAACATGAAATACTCAGAGGAAACACTAATTACACGAATATTGGCTTATTATGCTGGATGGTCTTTGACAATGTGTATTCTGCCATGTAAGCCAAAGACTTTTTATCATCTATTTTATCTGAACAAAGTTTATAAATATTATATTTTTTAACAGATAATCATTCACAAGTAATCATCACCATTGAGGCAATTAATTTATTACAATGTCTAAGCAAACCTTTAGTATATATTGCTGTTCTCTTTATCCACCTTCAGATTTTTATTATTTTTTGTTCTGCACAAACTGGTATTAACTACTAGTAACATGTGGAATCTTTGTTAATGTTGATATATTTGGCCCTATGTATTCTGCACCAAGCAATCTTGACCTCTACCTACTACATTTCACTAGCATGTTCTTCTTCCCACTTCTTCGAACAAAAAGTGGAAAGTCATTTCCAAAGGTCAAAAGAGAGAACAGTGTAGAGAAACAAACTTTTCCAGATTGAAGACGACTGTTGTAGTGTAATCCTGGAGGACAAATACTGATCAAGTATTGTTGTTAGGTGATGACAAGTCTTCTATGACTCCTAGTGACCCTATGAACAACAGATATGACCTTGCCCTATCCTGTACCATCACCACAACCCTCATCATGCTCAAGTCCAATGTTGTAGTCAATGCCAATCCATCACACTGATGGTCTTCCTCTCTTTCACTCATTCCCTACAAGCACTACTTGATTACTTCTCCAAGAAACATATGGATAACAGAAGAACTGATCAAGTAGTATTTGCATATTCCAAGTTCAAATACCGAATAAATGAGTAGGAACAGAAGACAGCTTACTAACAAAAATATCTATGATTTTGTCAACTCAGAACACACATATTACCCCTTCTTTTGCCTTAGGAATGCTTGAGGAAAATATAAGTCAGCTTAAAGACCCAATGCCAAGAAAATGGATCACACATGTTCCCAAAGTAGGTACAAGGAGAAGAGCATAGCCACATTTGGGATGAGCTGGAGGGTGACTCATCAGGCACCACCACCAACACAATGCCACTTCCTTTGGCTCAACCATTCAGGAGTACAGATGCTGCTTTAGGATTTGTTGGTAAAATAATCAGATAGCGAGGTAATTACATAGAAGGTGTCTTCTAGCCATCATAAAGTCAACTTGCACTTTTTCCTCAGTGGTTTCGAACGAAAACCCATTTTCTATGATGATGTTCCAACTTTTCACTCTGGTGAGCATGATTTTTCCACCAAAATGAAGGCGCTCCAGACGTCACTGTGGCCAGGAACGGATTATGCTCATCCACGGAAGCTACTCTTCATGAACTCCCTCAGTGTTTTGAAGAAGTGCTCTGCTTGAAATTGGAGAGGATTGTAGGACAACAAACTTCTGTTAAGTCTTGGCACGCAGTTTTAAACCTGTCTAGTAACACATAAATGGCTTTCAAATGCTCAAACTTCAAAATGACTTCACAATAATCTAAAAGAAGGCCTTAGTTAAAACAACAAAGAATCCGTGTCAGTGCATTTTCTTAACTATAAGAAATTAGGAAGCAAACTAATTCTTTCCCAGAAGTAGGGTACCCCCACCCCACCCCGTGGCATCTCATCACACATGCTTCTGACTCTTTAGAATATGAGCTAAGAAACAGGAGGTGGGGTACTGCACCAACAATTCAAGCAGCCAGCGATATGAGTGAAAACCTCTATGGTTTGAAGAAGCACAGGAAGCAGATGCTCAGAAGGAAACAGAGGACCAAGTCCTGATCCACGACAGAAAAAGAGCCCCTCCTCACAGGCTCGCACATTCACTGCTGTCGAGCTGTTTCCAATTCACAGCAATCCTCCACTGGGTTTCCAAAGTTGTAAAATTGCAGTAAGAAGCAACTACCTATCTTTCTCTCATGGAGCCACACTGGTGGCCGCCAACTTCTGGAGATGTTCAGCCTTTGGATTAGCAGAGGACTATCAAAGCTCCTCTCCTTACAGACTAGCCTCCTTGAATCTGGAAGCTCTGTCCAGAGGGGACTCAATGTATAGATATACATAAAAGTCCTGTTTCCTTATAATACACTCGCTCCCTTAGATAGTGCAAGCAGTTAAGCACTGGACTATTAGTCAGAAGGTGGATGGCTGGTGTTCAGAGGCCACCTTGAAAGAAAGACCCATTAACTTACTAACAAAAAAAATAAATCACTTAAAATTGTTTGGAACATAGCTTTACTGACACCTGCGGATGCCACAGGCAGGGATCTGATTACCTTCATGACATCTGGTTTGATCTTTTGATTTCCTATGGAGCTAGCAAGGGAGCTCTGGTGGTTGAGTGGTATTGTGCTGCCAGCACAAAGACAGACAGTTCAAATCTCTCAGCTGCTTCACGTAAGAAAGATGGGTAATACCCTCTCATGTGAATTCTAGCCTCAGAGAAGTTGCTGAAGGGTCACCTGTCAATCGGTTCCTACTAGACCGTAATAAGTTGAGTTTTTAGTCTATTGAGCTAGCTAGCAAGAAGCCTGGTGGCACAGAGGTTACAGCACTCAACTGCTAACTGAAGATCCTCTATTTAGAACCCGTCAGTTGCTCCCCAGAATAAAGATTCTGTGAAGAGTCCCTGCCTTCCAGAGGGAGGTTCTATGAAGCAGTTGTAGTCCAAGTCTACAGGACTTTACGAATAGGAACCAACCTGATGCAGTGGCACTGAGCTGTCTTTAGTTAGTGGGTTTCCATTTCTCGTAATCACAGCATCAAGCTTGCTGGTTATACATAGGTTTTAGAATATCATATAAAACATCTATGTTCTTAAGGAAAATGTGAGTGAAATATATAAAAGTTTCTAACACTTTAAGTAAAACTAGGCAGTTGGGGATTTCCTCCCAATAGTTACAGAATATATACATACAAGCCACTTGAAAATTCCCCAAACTCAGTAAAGGATCCTGAGAATTTATTAAGAGCAGTCGAAACCTCCCCTGTCGTGAGAAAAAGTTTTGAAAACAGATAGTGGTAATGACTGAACCACACTGTGACTACAGTTAATGCCAATGAATTATATACTTTAAATGGCTATATATCATTACTTACTTTACTCTGGCAAATGTCAAACTATGACTGATCACAAGAAGAAAATTTAAATCCTGTTAAGAAGGAAACTATACATTTTGAAGCGATCTTTTATTTTTCAGTAATATTCTCCACCACTCATTTACTTTGATCACTACTTAAACTCTTTATTATCATCTCTATTAAAAAATATGCCATTCAATAAACTGGTGTTCAAACCCACTCTCAGGAAGAAAACAACACAGAGAGCTAAGATGCATCATGTGAAGAAGAAATAAAGACCCCAGTTTCCTACACTGATTCACATTGCCGTGGAGTCAGTTCGGCCTCACAAGTGGCCGTCACTGTGTCTCCAAGGTTGTGCGTGTCAATGGGAACGGACTGCCTATCTTTCTCCTGTGGAGCTACTGGTGACTTCAAACTGCTTAAGATGCAAGACATTCTAGTTAACAGCAGCACACAATGGATTATACCCCCGGGAAACCCGCTACATTGATTACTACATAAATATATACATATACTTTTAAAGCAATCTGTTCATGTTCTATATAGCATGACAAAACATCTCTGTAATAAGATACCATGTATATTAATGCTAACAGGAATTTTACATGTGGAACAGACCAAAACTTCCTTGTTTGCATGTCAAGCATAACAACACCTTTATCCACAGTTTTCTACTATTAAGATTAAATGCTGGATGAACTTAAGATCAATCTTCCTTCTGTTTCCCCGCAAAAGACTTAAAATTAAGAGAACAAACAAATACATGTTTGTATAGGTTTTGGGATGTACAGGATCACGATTAGAGGTAGACTCATCAGCAATCTGCGTTATGCAGATGACACAACCCTACTTGCTGAAACAGAGGAGGATCTGAAGTGCTTGCTTCATAAGGTCAAGGACTACAGCCTTCAATATGGATTGAAGCTCAACATCAAGAAAACAAAGAGTCTCACTGCTAGGCCGACTGACAACATCATTATAGATGGTGAAGAGATTGAGATTATTGACTGCTTCAGTTTGCTTGACTCTACAATCAACACTCTTGGTATCAGCAGCCAGGAAATGAGAAGACTAATTGCACTGGGAAAGTCTGCTGTTACAGACTTCTCCAAAGTACTGAAGAGCAATGATGTCACTCTGGAAACTAAGGTGCACCTGACACAGGGTATGGTATTTGCAATTACTTGCTTTGCAGCAGAGAGCGGGATAATGACTAGGGATGAAAGGAGAGTTGATGCCTTTGAGCTGTGGTGCTGGAGAAGAGTACTGCATATACCATGGACTGCTAGGAGAACAAACAAGTTCATCCTGGAGAGGGAGAAGCCAAACTTCACCTTGGAGATAAGGATCCTGAAGCTTCGTCTGACATACTTTGGACATGCTCCAAGGCGGGATCAATCCTTGGAGACGACGTCACATTTGGGAGGGCGGAGGGACAGCGCAGGAGAGAAAAACCACTGAAAAGATGGATTGATTCAGTCACTGGAGTAATGGGGATTGGTGTGATGGAGATAATAAGTTTGGAAAGGGATAGAGCAGGATTTAGGGCTGTTGTACATAGGGTCTCTATGAGTCGCAGGTGACTCGACAACACATAACAACATAGGTTTTGGGCAACAGGTCAAAAATTTAAGATCAACCAAAATGAAGCTGTACTCTTTACATCTTAGGAACCAAATTAATTTTATTAATTACCTTCTTACAGCTTTAGATTTCTCTTAATTTTTGCTCCTTCGCTCCATTACCTCTTTCAGCCTCAAATCTCTCAGAGACTGGAAGGTTTCGCCATATTAATTTTTACTTTTTAATGTTGTTCTTGAAATATGCCATCAAGTTCAAATGGACACACAGCTGACTCTTCAGCAGGTTTTTAGTGGCTGTAAATCACTACCCATCTTTTTTCCATGGAGCAGCTGGTCAATTTGCCTTTGGATTGGCAGTGCAATTCCATACCACTAGGTGACCTGAGTGGTTTTTAATAGTATTTCAAACTTTTAAGAAATATTTTCTTCTCTAATTTGACCTCTCCTAATTCGAGAGAGCGAAGAGTCATTTTCTTCTTTTTATGGACATCAAATTTTACCACTTTAACATAATTCAATTTCCGTTTTGGTGAAAATACACAGCAAAGCCCACTACCATTCCACAATGTCTAAATCCTAACACTTCTGCAGCTAGGTTCTAACACAACTGTCTCTGTGCAACTTCAAAGACACTAACAAAGATATACCCACAGCAATTCATCAAGAAAAGTATGGGCAGTTTCTTCCCATTATGATTTACAGCCTAGAAATCTGATAGAGGGTTGCTATGAGCTGGAATCAACTTGATGACAGTGAGATAAAATGAGAACATTATACACACTAGTCCAATTTTCTGTTTATTTACCAAGAAATATATACATTTCCTTTCCTTTAAAATTTACTCTCTATCCAAAATGCCTGTTTATCCTTTACTGTTGTTATGTGTTGTCGAGTTGCTCGCAACTCATAGCGACCCTATGTACAACAGCCCTAAACCCTGCTCTATCCTGTGCCAATCACACTGCCTCTGACACACCCATCCTGATTACCCCAGTCACTGAATCAATCCACCTCACAGAGAGTGTTCCCCTCTTGTGCCGTCCCTCCACCCTCTAAAGTATGATGTCCCTCTCCAAGAACCTGTCTCTCCTTACAACAAGTCCAAAGTATGTCAGACAAAGCCCCAGAATCCTAGCCTCCAAGGAGCAGCCTGGTTTAACCCTCTCAAGGATGAATCTGTTTTCTTGGCAGTCCATGGTATATTCAACACTCTTCGCCAGCACCACAACTCAAAAGCATCAATTCTCCTTCTATCCTCCCTAATCATTGTCCCACTTTCTGATGCATAACAAGTGACTGCAAAGACCATAGCCTGTATCAGATGCACCCTTGTCTCCCGAGTGGCAACAATGCTCTTCAGTACCCCAGAGAGGTCCTTAACAGCAGACCTTCCCATTGCAATACATTTTCTGATTTCCTGGCTACTGGTGCCAAGAGTGTTGACAGTGGAGCCAAGCAGACTAAAGCTATTAACAATCTCAATCTCTTCACCATCCATACCGATGCTGCCAATTGGTCCACTGGTGAGAATCTTTGCCTTCTTGACATTGAGATTCAATCCATACTGAAGGTTGCAGACCTTGATCCTCTGCAGCAAGCGCTTCAGGTCCTTCTCAGTTTCAGCAAGCAGGGTTGTGTCATCAGCATAACGCCTTTTGTTAATAGATCTTCCACCAATCCTGACGCCACACTTCTCATAGAGCCCAGCCTCTTGGATAATCTGTTCTGCATACAGGTTGAAAAGATAGATCCCTGGTGTACACCTTTCCCAATTTTGAACCATGCAGTGTTTTCTTGCTCTGTTCTGACAACTGCCTCTTGGTCCAAGTATAGGTTTCGCATTAGAACAATCAAGTGTTCTGGGACTGCCATTCTTCTCAGAGTCAGCCACAGTTTGTTATGATCCACACAGTCAAACGCCTCTGCATAACCAATGAAACACAGAGAGACATTCTTCTGGTATTCCCTGCTTTCAGCTAAGATCCATCTAACATCAGCTACAATATCCCTAGTACCCTGACCCCTTCTAAACCCAGCCTGGACTTCTAGCAGTTCTCTGCTGATGGGCTGTTCCAGTCGTTTTTGGATAATCTTCAGTAGAATCTTGCGTGTGAAATCAATGATAATGTTCTACAGTTTCCACACTCTGTTGGGTCACCCTTCTTTGGAATGGGAACAAATATAGATCTCTTCCAGTCAGTTGGACAAGTGGTTGTTCTCCAGATTTCTTGGCACAACTTGGTGAGCACATCCAGGGCAGTATCCATTAGCTGAAATACGTCAATTGGTATACCATCTATTCCTGCAGCCTTATTTTTTGCTATTTCCATCAAAGCAGCTTGAACTTCTTCCTTCATCACCATAGGCTCTTGCTCATATGTTATTTCATCAAATTCTTCTGTGTCTGCCAATTCCTTTTGTTACAGTGATTCAGTATATTCTTTGCATCTTCTTTTTAATACTTCCTGCCTAAAGCATCCTTGATTATAGAAACTTGAGTTTAAATTTGTCCTTCAGTTCCTTGAGCTTAAGAAATGCTGAGCGAGTTTGGCCCTTTGGATTTTCCGACTCCAGCTCCTTGCACATTTCATTGTAATATTTTGCTTCGTCATCCCGTGCTGCCCTTTGGGATCTTCTGTTCAGCTCTTTAGTATCTTGAATTCTTCCTTGTGCTTTGGCTTCTCTACATTCCAGTGAAATCTTCAGAGTTTCTTCTGACATCCATTTTGGTCTTCTTTTTCTCTTCTGTCTTTGTAATGACCTTCTGCACTCTTCCTGGATGATACATTTGAAATCCTCCCACAACTCATTAGGCCTTTGCTCAATGGTGTTCAAGGCCTCAAACCTGCTCCTGAGATGTTTCTGAAATTCAGGTGGGATGAACTCAAAGTCATATTTTGGTTTCTGTGGATTCGGTTTAATTTTCCTCAGCTTCAGCTTGAACTTGGATATGAGTAGCTGGTGGTCTGTTCCACAATCAGCTCCTGGCCTTGTTTTCACAGCTGATATTGAGCTTCTCCAGTGTTTTTTTCCGCAGATGTAATCGATCTGATTCCTATGATACCATCAGGTGAAATCTATGTGTATAACCTGCATTTATGTTTCTTATAAAATGTATTTGCAATGAATAAGTCATTGATTGTGCAAAATTCAATCATTCTGTCCTTCACTACTACTATTTAAACCTCTTCCTTCAGAAATGTGCAAAGAGCTGGAGTTAGAACAATCAAAAGGGAAGGACTTGCTCGGCATTTCCTAAGCTGAAGCGACTGAAAAAAAAAATTCCAGTCTCGAGCAGTAATACTTTTAAAGATGCTATGGGCAGAAAATGAAACGATCCAGGAAGCATCAAAAGAAAATGGAAGGAGGACACAGAGCCATTGTACCAAAAAGAATTGGCTTGTGGGCGTTGGTGGTATAGTGGTGAGCATAGCTGCCTTCCAAAGAGAATTGGCTGATACAAAAGAATTTCATGAAAAAGCCTATAATCAAGAAGCAATGGTGATGAAGGAGGAAGTTCAAATTTCTCTGATGGAATTGGCAAAAAATAAGGTCCAAGAATTGATGGGAAACCAACTGACTTATTTCAACAAACAGATTCAGCCCTAGACGTACTCATCAGGTTGTGCCAAGAAATCTGAAGACAGTTACCGGACCAACTGATTGGAAGGAATCCATATTTATTCCCATTCCCCAAAAAGGTGATCCAACAGATTGTGGAAATTCTTGAACAATACCACTAATATCATATGCAAATAAATTCCTGCTGAAGATAATCCGAAAATTACTTGTACAGTGCATTGACAGAGAACTGCCAAATATACAAGCTGGGTTTAGAAGAGACTGAAAGCAGAGAATACCAGAAGAATGTCTAATTGTGTTTTATTGACTATGCAAAGGCAGTTGACTATGTAGATCACAAAAAATTACAGTCACCATTTATGGAAAACAGGAACTGCAGTGGAACATGTATCTCTGGAGCGGAAATGATCATCATATTGTTAATATTTCTAGCCTTAAACCTAAAATATTATTTTGTTCAAAATTATTTGTTATATATTTGTTTAAATACTTCCCTCTTTTAACAACTGGGATCTAGAGGGAAGAGAAAAGACCAGAGAATGGCCAAAATTATTGGGGCAGCTATTGCAGCCAGTTGAGGGCCTGTGTCAGGAAAAGGAAGTCTTACTCATAAACAGTGCCACCCAAAGTTAATAAAGGAGGTCAGAATTGCTTCCACTCTGGAAAGCTGGGCCACTTCAGTAGACAGTGTCACAGATGACAGCCACAGATAGGCCATGGGGTAGAGAGGAAGCTCCCACTCACTTGCTTTAAGTGTGGATTTGAAGGATACATGGCCAAGGGCGGCCCACATCAGGTCCTCGTGGCTTACAGGACTGACAGGCCCCGGCTCCCAGCTGGAAACAAAGGAGGACACTTCAATGATTTAGATCCTCCCAGAAGAGCTGTGGGTGAGCATTAACATTACTGGTAAGTATATTCATTTTCTCCTGGACACCAGGGCCTACTATCTGAGGTCTCAACTCTTCTCACTATTTCTTAGTTGCTGGAATTGACAGAAAACCTCATAAGCAGTTTCTTACTTCACCTCTGCCTTGCATGTGCACTTCCGAGCTGTAAAACAACCCAGTGGTAGATGGAATTTGCTCCAGGACTTAAGAACAATAAATGACATAGTTGAGCCTCTACATCTTGTGGTTCCTAACCTTTATACTATATTAGACAAAGTGCTAGTCAATAAGCCTTTTATTTTAAGAAATACCTTCCCTCTGTAACTTGATTTGTACCACTGTTAGAACCTCTACTTGGAATATTATTGCTTTTAATTTTTGACTCATGTACTTTTAATTTGTTAAATTTGTGTCTTCTAGGCTGCAACAGTTCCATGATACATCTTCAAGGATTATGAACATGTATGGCTAAGCACAATTGATAACAGTGCATTTAAATTCCAAAATCAACCTCCACAATAGTCTACATGTTTCCTATTGCCAAAGAGGCCCTTTAGAGTAGTGAGAGAAGATCTTCACCCTGAAACCTACAGCATCCCTTTTCAGCAGAAGTAGCTAAGAGAATATGCCGTCCCTTTTCCTTGTGAATCAGGGTGAAGTCTCACTCAGGGAGGAGTGATAGGGAATGGCAAAGGATACACTGACAAAGGAGATTAATCAGAACTGGCTTTAACAAGCACTGTGGCAATGGGACAATTAAAATAGACTTTCAAGGGGGGAAAAAAGAGGAACTAACTAGGGGGGGTAGAGAAAATAGTGCAACAATGAATGAATGGAAATCCAGAATCTCTGTAAATGTTCGTTAATATTAATAAAATTTAATAAAAATTTTTAAAAAAAGAATGTGGATCCCAAAACAATTGATTGTGCTCACGTGAAATTTATACTTAGGCCAGAAAGCAGATATATGAACGGAGCAAACAAACACTGTATGGTTCAAAATCAAGAAAGGAGTGTGTCAGAGATGTATCTTTTTTTCTGTATCTTTTCAAACTATATGAGGAATAGATCATTTGGGAAGCAGCATTTTAGGAAGTAGAATGTGGCATCAGGATTGGAGGAAGACTCTCTGGCAAATCACGTTATGCAGGTGACACCAGCTGCTTGATAAAAACTGAGGAGGACCTGAAGGAAGTGTTTCCTGCAGAAGGCCAAGGACTGCAGTCTTCAAGATGGATTGCATCTCAACATCAAGAAAATAAAGATTCTCATCATCAGGCCAGTTGGAAGCATCATGATAGATGAAGAAAATACTAAGGCTGTTAACAATTTCAGCTTGCTCAGATTCACAATTGACACTCTTGGCACCAGCATCCAAGAAATCAAAAGATAAGTTACTTTGGGAAAGCAAGATATCAAGGACCTCTCTCCTGAGTGTTGAAGGGCAAAGATGTCAGTCTATAGATTAAGGGGCACCTGATCAAGCCATGGTTTTCTCAATTACTTTCTATGCATCTGAGAGCTGGACAGGATGACAGAAGTAGAAATGATGCCTTTGAGCTGTGGAGAAGAGTACTGAACATACTATGGACTGCCAAAAAAACAAATAGGTTTGTCCTAGAGAGGGTGAAACCAGGCTGCTCCTTGGAGGCAAGGATTAAGAAGCTCCATCTCACATATTCTGGGCATGATGCCAAAAGGGATCAGTCCTTGGAGAAGGTCATCAAGCTTGGTAGAGGATCAGTGCAGGAGAAGAAGGGATGAGATGGACTGACACAGTCTCTGTGGCAAGTATGTCAAGAGACAGTGTGACTGTTCACAGAGTTACTATGAGTTGTAGATGCCTCAATACCACATAACAATAACAGACTTCAGAATCTATAGAGTGAAATTTTATAGCTAACCAAAACAAAATAAAGCATTTGGCTTCATTTCTCCAACAGGTATGATATAAAGATTTATCTTATATAAAACAAACAGATCAACTGTCTCACAAAGTGAGACATCTAACAATTTCAATTCTTTAACAGTAGGCATAATTGTTCAACAAAACAAATCACCTTAATAATCAACAAGAAAGAAATTATAAATGTTGGTATTAAATGTACTTTATAATTGTATTTTATTCTTTGAAAGTGAGACTTGCAGCTCAGAAGAGATGATACCTTTCTATTAGCCAGACATTCTATTAACTGTGTAGTTTCCCACAATTAAGAAAATTAGGATAAAATAGGTGTCTTCAAAACCATTTTAAAAAAATCTGAAACACTGTATGGTAGCTTTCCTTCTTAGTGGTAAGTAAGCAGAATTTCCTGCTATAGGTTAATACTCAAACTGTTCCCTAAATCAGCAAAAAATGAGTAACAGGCAAAGAGAATGAAAAGACTTTATGTTGTAGGGCTTCATCAGAACCTTAGACTTTCAAGCATATGCTAGTGAATTACAGATCTCTACAACAGTATCTCAGATATAACACAAAGAGAATGGGGATTTTATTTACTTATTCCTATGTTGTTATGTGCTTTTCCAAAGTGACTCATAGCCATCCATTCAGCAGGTTTTCAGAGGCTGTAAACCACCTGGGAGGAGACTGAAACTCATCTTTTCTCCTACAGGGAAGCTAGTGACTTTGAACTGTGTGTCTTTGGGTTGTCAGCGCAGCTCGCTCTTTTTTGCCTTTACAGATAAGTGATTTTTATACTCAAATAATTTATAACATTTAGAAACACTACACTTTAAGGTTCAGCTGACCAAAATACTGTGCTAGAAATGCCATAAAGAATAGCTTAAACAAACGACTCACACTAAGCATTCATACTTGAAAATAAATGTTTTTTTAAAAATTAGTGCTAATTTAATAGGCACTCTATCTGATACAAGCTAGGTTGTAAATTCTGTTTGTCCTCTTCCATTATTTGGTCTTATTTTAACTATCAATGGGGTGAAATTCTGTGTTCAGTTATCCCACGGCCTGGAGCTTTCTGAAAAATCTTATGCTCTGGAATGAAGCTCTTCATGTAATTTCTCAAGTATTTTGAGGTTGGGTGGTTAGATGAACAACCAGGACATAATCCATTTTCAGCTGGTGGGATCGTCAAATAAACAAAAATATGTTTCTGAATGAAAGACATTCAAAGGAATACATATTACTGCATATTTTCAGTATGATTATGCAACAAGACTCCACTTCAAAGCTAACTTTTCATTTGGATTACATGTGCAAAAAGGTCAGGGCTATGTTTTCTGTAGGAATTTTCTATGTTTGCTTATTTAGAGGCAGTTAAAGGGCCACTCACTCTTGTTACTTAGAGATTTCCATAAAAGTGAAAATGCGTAAACACATTTAATAATAAATTTGTGTCTTAAATATAACCATGTTGTTGCTACAGTATAGCTTCCTCGCTGGAAACTAATGCTTTAAGATTAATTTTAAAAATAAAAAAATGTATTTCTATAGAAAATGTGTGGCTTCTTTATTTTTAAAATAAATTAGCTACAAACCTGGATAAATTCTCAAACATTACCTTAAAGTTATTGCCATGTAAAAAGACAAAGGTCAAAAGTTTCAAGGTTTTTCTGTAATTTCCCCTCTACTATTGTGCTATTTATGGAGCCAAGCAAGCTGAAACTGTTTACAACCACAATCTCTTCTCTATCCATCATGGTGCTGCCAAGTGGCCTAATGATGAACTGCATTGGGGAAGTCTGCTGTCAGGGACCTCTCCAAAGTGCTAAAGAGAAACGAAGCCAGTCTAAAGACTAAGGTGTACCTGATCCAGGCCATAGTCTTCGCAATTACATGCTATGTGGCAGAGAGCTGGACAATGACTAAAGATGACGGAAGTATTGATGCCTTTGAGTTATGGGGCTAGAAAAGAGTACTGAACACACCATGGACTACCAGGAGAACAGACAGGTCTGTATTAGAGTGGGTGAAACCAAGCTATTCCTTGGAGGCAAGGATTTTGAAGCTCTGACATACATATTTTGGGCATGTCACCACAAGAGACCAGTCTTCCAGAGAAGGACAACAAGCCTGGAAGAGTGGAGGGAGATCACAGGAGAGGAAGACCCCATATGAGATGGATTGACACAGAAACTGGGGCAATAGGATTAGGTGTGTCCAGAGTCAGTGAGACTGTCTCAGGGTAGGGCAGGGTTCAGGGCTATTGCACAGAGGGTTATTATGAGTTGTGGGTGACTCAATGGCACATAACAACAACAATAAAATTATGATTAATATCAATAATTTTTGAGACTGTCAATTTTGGCTCCTTCAAATCATAAAGCTAGTTAAGAAAAACAATCTCGTCTTGTTCTCAATCAGCTAAAAAATGATGAAGAACCAAATGAAAAGAACCTATACTTTCTCTCTTTTCTACAATCCAAGTAGCAGACACACTGCACTTATCAGACTGCATCAAAACAACAAAAGGCTAAATGAATTATAACAGGACTGCCTTAAATAGAATAAAGGGTATATTTATTTAAAGTCCAGGGTCAAATCTACTTCCTTAGATTGTGAATATGTTAAGAACAAGAAACATCTACCAGGGCTGAGACAATGGTTCATCTACTCAGTACCCTTAATTAATTAATTAATAAACAAAAAGAAGAAACGATTTTGATGATGAGGAAACCAAAGTTTCCCTGCAATTTTCAGTTTGGACCAAGGTCATTTGGTATTATTAGCCAGAATGTGTCTACAAAGAGAAACTTGTAAGTGCTGAGTCATTGTGAGCATATGTGACATCGCTGTCAGCAATTCTGGTGCCAGAATGAAAGGTGAGTGTCCTTCCTTTGACCTGTAATTCTTTTTTCTCTCACTGACCAGCTTTAAGTAATAGCAAGATCATTGCCATTAAGCTAAGGATTAGCATAAATCCTACTGAATAACATTTTAATAGCCCTAATTCTACATGCATTTGTCTCAACATATGGCTTTTAAGACAAATTATATACCACTAGATTAGGTAGCAGCTCTGGTGGCCTAGTGGTAAGGAGTTGCAATGCCAATGCAAAGGCAGGTGGTTTGAATCCAACAGCAGCTCCTCAGGGATTTACAACCTCTGAAAACTTGGTTAGCTAGGAGTCCTTCAAGACAACAGCACATAAGAACCACCATAACAACATAAAATGCAGACAGCATTTAGAACCTTCCAGAGTTAAGTGATAATCTCTCTCATTCTCACTCACACACCACATCCTCACAGCCAGTAGTGAACCTGAACCTCAGGAGACACTATGTCTTTGGGTTAGTGTAACTCATTACGAGTTACACCATCAGGGCTCCCATAATATTCCTAGCTTCTGCTAAAAGAAGTCAAGATAGTTTCCATCTCAAATAGTATCCATGATTATGTCTGTACAGTTTCTGAATCACTCAGAATCAACTTCATTAATGACAGTGAGTTTGCTTTGGTTTGGAATTTCCCAAACAAGCCCCACCAAATAGCCAAATCCAAGTGATCTTTTTGAATGACTAACCCACTTGTCACATTAGAGAGAAATATGATAAGCTAGGGAAAAAAACTTGTGGTCTAGTCTTGATTCTGCCACTAGTCAGATGACTTTAAACAAGCCACTAAAACTCTCTGTATGTTTATCTGTAAGATGGGAAAAAGCCTCCTTTCACATGTCTTCTGTTATAAGGAGAAGAGAGATAACAGCACTTAGGCAGACAAATGCACTGGCATCAAGTCATAGGCGACTGACCATACAGGGCAGTGTTTTCAAGGTGTTTCCATTGTGTTTTCAAGGCTGTAATTTCTATGACAACGACTCCTAGGTCTTCTCTCCCATGGAGATGCTGGTGGGATTGAAATGCTAACCTAGCTAAGCACTTAAACTCTGCACCACCAGGGCTCCTTAAGAAGCAGACAAGTGCCATGTAAAAAGCAACAGACAAGTGGCACATAAAAAGTATCTATTAAAGGGGGTTCTGGTAGCCTAGTGACAAGAAGTTGTGCTGTACTGCAATCCCAGAGGTACGTGATTTGAATCCACCAGATGCTCTGCTGGAGGAAGGGCAATCTCCTCCTCTACCAGTCAGATCTGATTTGATGGTACACACACCAAAAATAATAGAATAAAAAAAATTTTTAAAGCATCTATTAACGAACTTTGTAAGCAAACAGATAATAATAAAAAAGCATCTATCAGGACAGGGCAATACACAGGGTCACGACCGGACAGCACATAACAACGATGATACAGTAATAGTAAAAAAAAAATCAAGCTCAAAATAGCTCATGTGCATTTCATCTTATCAGAAATTTTCAATTGTTTAAATCTCAGTGTCTAATTTTCCACTCAGTTAAAACCCAAGGTCAATAATTACACACAGGACAGAATTTAACAGCATTGTACTATATAAAGATACAGGTTTTTTTGAAAAAGGCAATTATGTAGGAGAAAAAAAAATCACTCTACTACTTGCCTGAGAAAAAAGAAATTCTGAAAAAACAAAAAGAATCAGAACTCAGCATTTTCCTGTGGAATCCCCACTGCTATCCAAATACTTTATTCAAATTGAATCAATTTTTCTTTAATCACCAGTATTTAATTTTTCTAATTCTATTTAATGTTCTAATAATGGTAACTGTCACCACAAATGGGCAAACATTGTTTTCTGAAGTTTTTCACTTCACTGTACAGGCATACTTCGGAGATACTGTGGGTTTAGGTCTAGACCACAATAAAGCAAATACTGCAATAAAGCAAGTCACATGAATTATTTGGTTTCTCAAAGCATATAAAAGTTGTGTTTACTTGATAGTGCAGTCTATTAAATATGCAACAGTATTATGAGTAAGTTTGGGATATTGCAAGAATAACAAAAATGTGACACTGAGACACAAAATCAACCCATATTGGAAAAAGGATGCACAGTCTAGCTCAAAGCAAGGTTACTACAAAACTTCAAGTGACAAAAAAAAAAATAAATAAAAAAAAATCTCTCTACAATCAGGAGAAGATAAAATAGATGAAGGGGACCTTCTAAGAATCAAATCCCTATGCACATCCAAAAACTTCTCCAATAGGGTAAAAAGGGAAGCCACAGACTGGGAAAAATTATTTGGTAATGACATGTCAGATAAGGGACTTATATCTAGAATTTATAAAATACTTGAGCACCACAACAAGATAAAGGTAAACAGTCCAATTGAAAAATGGGCACAGGATATGAACACACACTTCACCATGGAAGACATTCAGATGGCCAACAAGCACATGAATATTCAAATTCCCTAGCTCTATGAGAGATGCATATCAAAACAACTATGATATAGCATTTCAACCCAGTAAGAATAGCAAAATTTAACAGAACAGGAAGCAACAAATGCTGGAAGGTTGTGTAGAAACTGGAACACTTATTCACTTTTGGTGGAAGTGTAAAATGGTGCAGCCACTCTGGAAGGCGGTGTGGCACTTTCTTAAAAAGTTGCCAAGAGAAATATCATTTGACCCAGCAATTCCACTACTGGGAATACACTCCAAAGAAACCATAACTGCGACCCAAGCAGATATATGCACATCCATGTTTATTGCGGCTTTGTTCACAATAGCAAAGAGTTCGAAACAACCTAAGTGCCCATCAACAAATGAATGGATAGAGAAGCTGTGGTATATTTACGCAATGGAATACTATGCTGCATTGAAAAACAAGGAACTCATGCAATATTATTCAAAATGGGTGAGCCTGGAGGACATTATGTTGAGTTAAATATCTCAGTCACACAGGGACAAATACTACATAGTGCCACTGTTGTAAAACAGGACTGACATTGGAGTTGGAGGGGAGACTGAGAAAGATGGGATAAATAATGTATATTGCATTGTAAAAGATGAAGGAGAAAACTGTTTAAAAGGGATATATGATTAGGTATTATTGTCATGACAGGAGACCAGAATGAAGGCTGCATAGTAGAGTGGACCTGGCGGGAGGGATTGTGAAACAGTGGGGGAACTTTTCTTTTACTTTTCAAAGAGAAGAGTGTACTGGGGGGGAAGGGAGAAGGGAGAAAAGCGAAACCATGAATGAATGGAAATCCAAAGTCTGTAAATTTTCATTAAAATTCATTTTAAAAAAATCTGCAATGTCCAATAAAATGAAGCACTGTAAAGTGAAGTACATCTATACTGTATCATATACACTGGGAATGATTACCACTTGATAGCCTTGAGATTCAACTACATTTAAAGTTTTATCTACTTGTAACTGAGCCCTCAAACTCTTATATGGTACTGTCCTTTGGACATTAATCTTCTGAATTCCTTTAGTATCTTTTTAGGAAGACTTAGTGAGAAAGCTCTGGTGGTCTAGTGGGTACAGAGTTACACTGACAACCCAAAGGCAGGAAGTATGAATCCACTAGCTGCTCTCTGGGAGAAAGCTGGGTAATTTCCTCCCATGTGATTTACAGCCTCTGAAAACCCCCCGGAGAGTCAACAAGGAGTCAGTTCTGACTCAATGGCACACAACATGAAGACGCTATGGTAGTACAGTAGTTGAGTGCTACGAAAGAAATATGTGGCAGTGTGTTCCAATACAGGTCATCAAAATGAGTAAGAACAGATTAGTTAGTGTGACCTGAAGGATATAAATCCCGAGATTAAATGTTGAAAAAATTCAAGCACTTGAAGGTGGTAAAAGGTGACAAAATAGGTGATTTAAGAGCAAACATTTACTGAACTGTGCCATGTCCAAGGTGTCTGTACCTTGGAATTATATCCAGTAAAGCTATTTGCTTTGAGGTCTGTTATCGCGAGAAGGACATGAACTGAGGGATTCCTGCTGGATTTAATAATTCTTTTCAAGAAAATAAAAAAATGTACAATATTAGCAGTTTGAAGGAACTTCATCAAGTCAGTTACTCAACTGATGAAAACCATTTCCCTCTGTCCCTTGAAAACACCTCCATAAATGGGGGTGCCAAGGAGAGGAAGAAAAGGGAGGAAGTAATATTTGCCAAGAATGTAACTGTCACATGATTCGAGAGACATCATTTAATGCATATCCTGATTTTATAAATGAAGAAAATGAAAGTTCTTAAGTAAGTAGAATCAGAGGGCCAAATCACAGAGCTGTATTAATAGAATTAAAGTGTGAATCCACATTTGACCACCACTCTTAGGTTATCAGTAGTAACAAATGATCTATAAACAGTAACATCTTTGTATTTCCAAGGCCCCAAATGCATAAACTTTTAAATTTAAGATACAGCATATTAACTGCCACAAGAACACGATATAGAGAGTTACTGAACTGTGGTTCATGAATTTGTTTATGATTTAACCTACAGCTATTAACTCCCTGCACAGTCACTTTCAAGAATACACATGAATGCCAACTCACAAGCCATAAAATGCATTTTTCACTTTTGTTAAAGTGATCAGATTCTTCTACTTCAGAAGTAAACTACATATATGTGATCTGTCTAGCATTCAGGCTGCTGGCTCCTGGACAGGTCTCAACTTTCCTTTACACAAGCTGGAACTGAATTCCCAAACTTAGTCTATATACCAAGGTCTAAGAACTTTTTGTTAAGTTTGAGAAAGCATTTTATGTAATTGAAAACATTCTTCTAGAATATATAATAGCATAAAACTTTGCCCAGGTAGTTCAAGAGACTTATTTCCATTAGTAAATGGAAAGAAAGAAAAAAAATATGTTGATGTAGAAAAAGCAAATGATAATGTAGCAGAAGAAAATGTTTGTTTGTTTGTTTGTTTTTGGGCACTCTTGACAGTGACCAAGCAAAACACATCATGTGCAATTTGTGGCGCATTTATGATGTGAGATTTGTGCACCAACATCTGTGATGATTTTTGAAGGACCTCAAAGACCTTCAAATTATGCCAGAGTAGCATTCTACCGCTGCAGAACTCCAGTATGTTAATATGGAATTATTACGTGAATAACTATGAGAAAGAGATGGAGAGGAAAAATGAGGTTGAGGACCATCTAGGAGAAAGAAAATACAGCATTACTGAACCAAAAAGAAAAAGGGGGGGAAGCCCCAAAGCTTTCTTCATTTGAGCAGTTGGTTTTGTTTCCTAACTGCTCCCCCACATATCTAAGAGCAGTGAGTACATTCCCAACTCCTACTGCCAAGTTAAAATGAAAACGTTCTCAGTCTAGAAATGATTGAGGTGGTTTTCTTTAATCAAATTAGAGCGGCCAAATGTTCCTTTCAAAGGTAACTGTCTACGCTGCAGCTGTATGCAAACTACCACATCAAATGTGAGGGAAAAAATAGCAATAGGATTGTGTCCTTACAGTATAATGCTGGCTCTAGAGATGGAGAAACAAAAGCATCAGTAGAGCTAAGCATTACAATTCACAGTGAGCTTCCAGAAATATGCTGACTTCACAAACTGTGAACAATGTACTGAAACCTGCAGTATATAATTAGCTATTTTGGGGAGAGAAGGAATGTGGGGGGGAATCTCCCCTTAAAACAAGCTAAGCAGCAATAGATACCTTGAGTCATTTACCCTAGTGACCAAAAACCTCAATGAGAAACATTCAAGACTGGCTGAGACATCACAGAAAAGAGAAAAAAAAAATCTAATAAACCTTGCTTTTTCACTTCCTGTCTCCATCAGAAACACACGACCATGAGTAATCTTGAGTATCCAAGAAGCTTCAATTAAGCTTATAATGATTCATTTGCATGCAGAATTTAGTGATTTTAAATCATCAGACAAGGGAAACTCCTGCAGACCTAATTCAGATGGGTTAATTTTCTCAGTTTTGTTTTTTTTTTCTTAAGAAAATGCAACTGGTTAACATTCAGTATAATGTTAAGTTTCTGCACTTCACATTTCATGCCAACTTTAGGGGCAGTATATTAATATGGAATAGAGCAGCATGTGAAAACGCAAAATACATCATCAATGAGTTTAGAAATCCAGATACAACAGGCAGTGGAAAGACGATGTTCTTTCCAGATATAACACTCCTTTCTAGATAATTAAACCAGCCCTGATATTAAAGACTACAGAATAAATAAGTCTGTATCACAAGAGTCCCATAATTCTCTAGAACAACTATTATTAAAGTGTTGCTTTTTGTTCTTGGTGGAATGTGTACACTTACTTGGGCCACACTACCTTTGACAAACCCAAATTTAAGACTGCTGAGTAAATAAAACCTCCTGCAGATTATTAAGCCATTTTTCAGGCCACTACCTTTAATGCCATCCTTCTGTTCTCACTCAAGAAGGCTGAATGACATTTTAATTATTCAAGAATTATTTTAAGAAACATTAACAGATGCACTACCACTTCAAAATGGCAGACTCGACACAAACAATGGCCTCTAGGTTTACCAGACACTCGTAAAATGAAAGAAATCGGTCTGTAAATATAATAGTGTAAAAGAAAAGAGTGTTCAGGAAACATCCTGAATCACTGAAATGAAATAGAAGGAAGCTGCTGGAGAACAGAGATGGAAAAACTGCCAGAGTGTAATCTCCAAAGTAGGAAATATATGCTGCTCCAGATTGTATTAAGAACATATAAAAAAACCTACAACCAGGAGAAGATAACATAGATGAATGGGATCTTCTAAGACTCAAATCCCTATGCACATCCAAAAACTTCTCCAGTAGGGTAAAAAGGGAAGCCACTGACTGGGAAAAAGTATTCGGTAATAACATATCAGATAAGGGACTTATATCCAGAATTTATTAAATACTTGAGCACCACAACAAGATAAAGGTAAAGAATCCAATAGAAAAATGGGCACAGGATATGAAGAGGCACTTCACCGAAGACGACATTCAGATGGCTAACAAGCACATGAAGAAATGCTCAAAATCCCTAGCCCTAAGAGAGATGCAAATTAAAACAACTATGAGGTATCATTTCACCCCAGAACAGTAAGCAACAAATGCTGGCGAGGTTGTGGAGAAACTGGAACCCTGATTCACTGTTGGTGGGAGTGTGAAATGGTGTAACCCCTGTGGAAAGCAGTATGGCGCTTTCTCAAAAAGTTGCAAATAGAGATACCATTTGACCCAGCAATTCCACTACTGGGAATATACCCTGAAGAGACCATAGCTGACATCCAAGCAGATATATGCACACCCATGTTTATTGCAGCTTTGTTCACAATAGCAAGGAGTTGGAAACAACCTAAGTGCCCATCAACAAACGAATGGCTAGAGAAGCTGTGGTATATTCGCACAATGGAATACTATGCTGCATTAAAAAACAAGGAACTCATGCAATATTATTCAAAATGGTTGACTCTGGAGAACATTATGCTGAGTGAAATATCCCAGTCACAAAAGGACAAATATTACATGATGCCACTGTTGTAGAATGGGACTGTCCTTGGGGTTGGGGAGAGACTGAGTAAGATGGGTTCAATAATGTATACTGCACTGAAACAGAGGAGGGAGAAAACTGTTTAAAAGAGATATATAACTAGGTATTTCTGTCATCACAGGAGTCTAGAGCGAGGGCTACATGGTGGAGGGGACCTGGGGGAGGGTTTGTAAAATAATGAAAGAATCTTTTAATTTTCCATAATTTTTGACTCATGTACTTATAACTTGTTAGTCAAATTTGTGTCTTCTAGGTTGCAACACCCCCATGATACATCTTCAAGGATATGAACATGTACGGCCAAGCACAATCAATAAGAGTGCATCTAAATTCCAAAATCAATCTCCATAATAGTCTATGTGTTTCCTACTGCCAAAGGGGCCCTTTAGAGTAGTGAGAGAAGATCTTCACCCTGAAACCCACAGCGTCCCTTTTCAGCAGGAAGTAGCTAAGAGAATACGCCATCCCCTTTTCCTTATGACTCAGGGTGAAGTCTCTCTCAAGGGAGGAGTGATAGGGAATGGCAAAGGACACACTGACAAAGGAGATTAATCAGAACTGGCTTTGACAAGCACTGTGGCATTTGGACAAGAACAAACTGGGAGGAGGGTAGAGAGAATAGTGCAACAATGAATGAATGGAAACCCAAAATCTCTGTAAATGTTTATGAAAATTAATAAAATATAATTATAAAAAAATAAAAAAAGAACATATAACAACTTTCATTTTCAGTTATTTTTATCTTTTTGTTTCAAAATTACAAATTTTGTGCATTTTTAATATAGGTAACAATACAGGGAGTGCTGGCAGCCTAGTAGTAAGACACTGTGCTGCCAACCTTCAGGCATGCCTTTCAAATCCACCAGCTGCTCTGAGGGAGAACAATAGGTACTCACCTCCAGTGCAACCAACAGGCTCTAAAAACTCGCCCGAGGGTCAGCTAAGAGTCTGTTCCAACTTGATGGCACATGACACACACTCAAGAGAAAAACTCTACAACTTGTACATATAGGTATATTTCTTTCTTCCAAATGCACTAATTTTGTGCATTTTAATATATGTAATGTTGCTGTTGAGTCTGAACCCACTCAGCTGACCCTTCACTGGGTTTTCTATACATGTAATAGAAAGCTCTATGTGCATCTCTCTCTCTCACTGTTACAGGGTAAAAATAAACTCACAGCTAATTCTACACACTGGGTTTCCAAAACTATAAATCACACAGGAGTAGGAGATTGCACATCTTGCGTGTGTGGAGCCAACTGCCACAAAAGCATCTGAGTTAATAAGTGCAACTCTCTCCAGACTTGCACCAGACATCCCTGTACACAGGTAAAGTGGTGAATACTATCGGCATGCTCAAATATTTGTATTGGAAGTGTGGGCACTACCCTAGAACAAACTCTGCTGCCACTGTAGAAGTCAGATCTAGACTAAGAATGAGCAAGTGCAATGGAGAAAGGGAATCAAACAATATCATTAAAATCATATGCAAGCAAAATACTGAATATTATTCAAAAACAGCTAGAATAGTACACAGACTGTAAATGGTACTGTTCATTATTTAAATTTCAGTTTCAAATTGTTCACTATGACTATACAAAACTTTACTTTCAGCCAGGACCCATCTGACATCCGCAATGGTATCCCTAGTGCCATGGCCTCTTCTAAATCCTCCTTGAGCTTCAAGTGATTTCCTAGCTATGTATTGTTTATAGCCATTTTTTAATGACTTTCAGTAGTATTTTACATGTGTGTGAGATTAAGGATATTGTTTAATAGTTTTCACATTCTGTTGGATGAATCACTTTTCTTGGGAATGGGAAAAAGTACGGGCCTCTTCCAATCTGTTGGCCAGACAGCTGTCCTCCAAATTTCCTGGCAGAATTTCAAGCAGGATTTAAAAGAGGCCGTGGCACCAAGGATGTCACTGCTAATGTCAGATGGAAGCTGGCTGAAAGTAAGGAATAAAAGAATGTCTATTTGTGCTTTGTTGACTATGCAAAGGCATTTTTCTGTGTGGATCATAACAAATTATGGCTAACATTGAGAAGAATGGGACTCTCACTTAATTGTATTCAGGTGAAACCTAGACCTAGACCAGGAGGCTGTTGTGAAAACAGAGCAAGGGAACACTATCATTTAAAATTAAGAAGGGAGTGCATCAGAATGTATTCTCTTTCTGCACCTATGCAATCTGTATACTGAGCAAATTATTCAAGAAGCTAGACTCCATGAAGAGGAACATAGTATCAAGATCAATGATTAATCATCAATAATCTGCATTATAGAGATGATACAAGTTCACTTGCAGAAAGTGAGGACTTGAAGCACTTGTTGCAGAAGATGAAAGAATGAAGTCTACAATATGAATTGCATCTCAATGTCCAGAAAAAGATTCTTACTACTGGCTTGATAGGCAACATCATGATAAGATGAAGAAAAGATTGAAACTGTAAACAACTTCATCATACTTGGATATACATTTACACTCTTGGTACCAGCAGTCAGGAAATCAGGCAATGTATTGCACTGGGAAAGTCTGCTGTTAGGAACCTCTCCAAATTAAGGGGTAAAGATGTCATGAGGACTAATGTGTATCTGATTCAGACTATGGTCTCTCCAATCACTTGCTAGGCATCTGAGAGCTGGAAAATGAATAAGGATGACAGAAGGATTGATGCCTTTGATCCGTGGTGTTGGAGAAGAGTACTAAACATCCTGTGAATGGGAAAGAACAAATAAGTATGTCTTGGAGAAAGTGCAACTGGAGTGCTCTTTAGAGGCAAAGATAATAAAGCTTTGCCTCACATACTTCATGATATTGCTACGAAGGTTATTCCTTAGAGAAGAACATGATGCTCAGAAAGGCAGAGCGTCGGCGAAGGAGAAGACGACCCTTGACCAGGTGGATTGACATAGTGACTGCTAGCCTCTATTGTGAAAAGGAGTGTGAAGATGGCACAGGATCAGACAGGTTCCGACGTGTTGTTTACAGTGTTGTAGGGGTCGTATTTGACTCCATGGCAAAACAAAAATAACAGTATATGGAAGTGTGGCTGTTTTATTTGGATGAAAGAATCTATAGAAGTAAAAAAAAAAAAAATCCTGATTAAAAGGTGGAAAATGCAGGACAGAATTTTAAATTCTCATGGACTCCAGAAAATTAAAAATTACTGCCCAGAAAGAATGTTTAATTCTTAAACAAAAAATATACCCTGAATTTATCTTAAAATTATTACAGAATTAGAATGTTCTAATTATGTTACTATGACTCATATCAATGTTATGAACTAGATCTGAACTCGGCCAACCTGTGTCATCTTCATCACCTGACACATCACTGTATCAATTTATCTCACTGAGGGTCTTTCCTTCCTTCATTGATCCTCCACTTTTCTGAGCATGATGTCCTTTTCCAAGGACTGCCCCCTAACAACATGAGCAATGTATGTTAGATGAAGTTTCACTACCTTTGCCTCCACTGAGCATTCTGACTGCACTGGTTCAAAGATACTTGTCTGTCCTTTTGGCAGTCCATGGCACATTCAGCATGCTTCTTTAGCACCACAACTCAAAAGTATCAACTCTCCTGTTATCCTTATTCACTGTCCAACTTTCAGATGCACAGCACGTGACTGAAAAGACCATGGCTTGAATCAGTCACATCTTATTTTTATCAAACTGACTTCTTTGCTTTTCAGCCCTTTGGAGAGGTTCCTGACAGCAGATATTCCCAGTGCAACATGTATTCTTCCAATTGCCTAGCTGCAGGTGCCAAGGGTTGATTATGGATGTAAGCAAGATCTAAGTCCCTGACAATTTCTATATCTTCTCCACCTATCACTGATGTTGCCTATTTGTCTGATGGTGAGGATTTTTGTTTCCTTGATGTTAAGATGTAATCCCTATTTTACGCTGAAGTCTTTGATCTTCTGGAGCAATCATTTCAAATCCTCCTCACTTTAAGCAAGTAAGCCTGTGTCACTGTGTAATGCAGACTGTTGCTGAGTCTTCCTCCAAACCTGATGCCACTTTTATTATACAGTTCAGTTTCTCAATGATTTGTTCTGCACACAGACTGAAAAGATATGGATAGAGAAAGGCTACCACCCTGATGCTCACCTTTCCTGATTTTAAACCATGCAGTGTTTCCTGGCTTTGTTCAGACAACAGCTTCTTGGTCTAGGTTTCTTCTGAGCATAATTAAGTGTTCTTGGATTCCTATTCTTCTCAATGTCAGCCATAATTTGTTATGATTTATACAGTCAAATGCCTCTGTACAGTCAATAAAACACCTATAGCCATTCCTCTACTTTTAGCCAAGATCCATGTGACTCAGTAATGATTTTCCTGGTGTCACTGCTTCTTCTAAAGGCAGCCTGAATTTCTGAAAGCTCTTTGTCGATGTCTTGTTCTAGCCATTTTTTAATGTTCTTCAGCAAGATTTTACTGTCATGTGTTACAAATGACCACAGTAATTTCCATATTTTGTTGTATCACCATTTTGGGCAATGGGAGTAAATATGGATCTCTTCCAATAGCTTGGCTAGGTATTAGAATAGCTAAATGATTTTAGGAATTAGAATAGCTGAACAATTTTTGACAAATAAAGTTTGAGGGCTTTACACCAGAAAATTATCCACAATGATTTCTGACAGATACCAAGGTCATTCTAAATGAGAAATGCATAATCTTGTCAACAACTAATGCTGAACAGCTGGATTCACAGACAGGGAAATGAACTTCAACTCTTTTATCAAGTCATACACAAAAAATTAACATGGAATGAATCACAGGCCTAACACAAACATGAAAAATCAACAAATTCTAAATGAAAACACAAGAGAAAATCCTTGAAGTAAGCAGACTTCTTGATGAAATAGAGAAAGCACAATTTTTTTTTTAAAAAAAAGATAAACTAAACATTGACAAAATGAAACCTGTGTTTGTTGAGGATATATACAGGAAAATATATATCAATTCAATCATTTCTACATTGTAGTTCAATGAAACTGATTACAATCTTCAAGTGGCACCACCGTTCTCATCCTTTCTATGAATTTTTCCTTTCCCCATTAACATATTATCACTGCCACATAGGTTCCCATCTCAATCTTCTGCATTGCTGCTGTAAACTTGATCCCATCCATGTAGACACATCTTAAAAGAGAACACTGTTCAGGACAGGTATTCTTTATTTTTAGGATGACTTTAAGATATATTTTTGGTTTAAGATTTAACTACTATTTCAGGTAATAGTTCATTCAGAATTTGACATTTTTGGCACATTTACTCTTCTGATCAGGATTCTACTAGAGACTCTTTACATGTTCAGTAATGAGAGTCACTCATCATTCAGTTCTTTGAGCCTTAGAGCAAAGGAGGCAGTTGTTAATCAGAGCCACACATTCTATATTCCCAAAGCTCCTCCTTCATTGTTGCTCCAAGTGACTACAGATCAACTGTGCCATAAACGGCTTCTTGCCAGTTTAAGATCCCAGGCACTATACAGTAAAATAGAATGTACAACCGAAACACTAAGCACATTAATGAGCAAAATGAAAATCTTTTCTTTGAAAGACAATATTAAAAAAAAAAATTAAGACAAACCCGGAGAATATATTTACTAAACATGTATCTGACAAAAACTATGTTCATAATAGCTAAAGAATTCTTACAATAGTAAGAAAAAGAACCAACTTTCTTAAAATGTTCATATATTTGAATAAATACTTCCCGAAAGAAAGTATCAGAATGGCCAATAAGCAAATTAAAAGATGTTCAATATTATTAGTCTTCAGATAAATGCAAATTAAAAACCACAATGTGGTATTCACTTCAGACTCACTAGAGAAGAGTTCAAATTAAAACACTGGTAAATATATATCACCTACTGAGGAGGATGTAGTTCATCTGTCACTCACTCATTGTCCTTGCCAAGAAGTTGGAGTGACTCACAGCTGGCCCTCCATTGGGTTTCTGAGGCTGTAAATCACACAGGAAAGACTGTCCCTTTTCTTCCTTAAAACTACTGGTGCATTAGAACCACCAGAGATATGTCCTTTGGGTCAGCAGCACAACTCCCTACAGACCAAGTCACCAGAGTTCTCTAGATCAGATGTGGCCCTCAAATTACTGGTGGAAACATAAAATAGCACAGTCACTTAGAATTAGTTTGGCAGTTTCTTTAAAAATTAAACATGTTTATCATGTTAATAGAACCATGAAGGGGAAAAAAGCCAGAAAGCACGAATGAGTAGATGTGGCCTAGGGAGGCAAGGAGAAAAAAAAATTCCAGAAAGCAAGCTGATAAGCAGGTCAAGTGACTTGCCAATCCAAGAGCAGACCAACACTTTGAAGTAAATGTAAAGTTCACTAAAAACAGATTGAATGATCAAAACTTTGAGGGGACAATTAGGCTGTGTGAAAGATAAACAGTGTAAGAAAAAAAGAGAAGGCAATTAAAAACTCCAGGGAAAACAAAACCATACAAAATAGATTGTCAAGATCTGAATGAGACACATCCTAAAACCAGACATAGTTTGAAACAAAGGATGTAAAAGAAAAGACAATCTGGATGTCTGTATTAAAACAAATAAACAAAGCCAGATTTCTTTTTTCAATCTCAGAGAGTTAAGACACCAAATCTGCAGAGAAGAATCTGAACTATCTCAACAGAGTAGATGATAGAAGTCATGATGTTAAAGGGAGGACAAAGGTGGAGGAAATGTTAGGAGATTAAAATATTATCTTACCAAATAGATAATCAAAAGAAACTGTCAACAATGAACCAAAAAACCTCAACAGATGTTTTAGAGCATTATTTAATACACATGAACTAAAATCCTTATTTACCAAAAAGCATAATATTATTTGTAATGAGCTAAACCTTCATCTTTCAGATGGGGATCATAAATAAATAAAACAGTCAGTAAACATTAAAGTTTAAACACCAAGTAATAAAACATAGCATGATCTATACTCATGGAGACAAATCACTAGAAAACTCCAAAAACAAAAAGTGAGAAGTTACATCTTGAACACAGAGATGAGGGATATCAGAGGCAGAAAAACAGGTTTGTTTTTATCATAAGCTCTTCAGTACTAATTGCCACATATTAATAAAACAAAATTATTTAACATATTATTCCCCCTTCTCCTCTTGAATCTGTGGGGCTTTGAAATCACTAGAAGGGAAAAGAACGTGGCAGAAGTAACACTGCTTGTTTCCAGAGAAACTAGATTTTGGAACCATGAACCAAGAGATTAAGTGTACAACCTCTGCAGTCTGTAGTGAAGTAGCTCAGGTCACAGGCAAATTAGACGGAGGTGATCTACACAGTGAGGTACTTTAATGGAAAAAGAACTCTTTTCCATAAAAAACTGAACTTTCCTGATCCCACCAAACACTGTATTTATTATTCTTCTGCATTCCATTCCATTTTTCCTCCTTCTATTATTATTACATCTAAGAACGCTCAAATGATATTAGGATCTATTCGATAATCACAGTATATTTTTTAAGCAAAAATGTCAAGTGTTTGGAATAGGAACAATAAATAGTATAAGGGATTGGAACTAGCTACTTGGGCCTCTTTGTTTATAAGGCCAGCAAACTCATTCATAAAAGGATTTTACCATGTATTATTAACAGTCTCTTCAGGAGAATATATGTCAGTCCTTTTTATAAGCATCTATATGGCAGAGCACCTAAAACAAAGTGTAAAAAAAAAATCAAACTAAAGCTCTGTACAAAATTGTGCCACAAATTATGACCACTTATATTACTGTTATGTGCCATTGAGTTGCCTGCGACTCATAGCAACTCTATGTACAATAGTTCAGAACTCCACCCTATTCTGAGCCAGGCTGTCTATGGCACACCTAGCACCATTACCTCAGTTTCTGTGTCATTCCATCTCATTTGGGGTTTTCCTCTCCTGCACTATCTATCCTTCTACCCTTCCAAGTATGATGTCCCTCTCCAAGGACTGATCTCTCCTGGAAACATGCCCAAAGAATGTGAGACAGAGTTTCAAAATTCTTGGCTCCTAGGAGAAACTTGGTTTCATCTTCTCTAGTTCAGACTTGTTTGTTCTCTTGGTGGTTCAAGGTATGTTCAAGACTCTTTTCCAGCACAACTCAAAGGCACAGCTGCTTCTTTTGTCATGCTTAGTCTCTGCCTAGCTGTCTGATGGATAGCAAGTAACTGTGAAGACCATGGAGATCACCTTGGTCTCCAGACTAACATCATTGCACTTTAGTACTTGAGATTTAGAGATTCAGCAAACTTCCTTAATGAAATTAGTCTTCTGACTTTCTGACTGCTGATGCCAAGAGAGTTGATCGTGGAGCTGAGCAAGCTGAAATTGTTAACAATCTCAATCTCTTCTTCATCTGTCATGGAGCTGCCAACTGGCCCAGTAGTGGAAAATCTCGTCTTCTTGATGTTGACCTTCAATGCATATTAAAGCCTACAGTCCTTGATATTCTCAGCACTTAATAATACTGGCAAAAATTATGCTCAGATCGTCATTAAAACATTATAAAGTAGAATTTATTTTAGTTTCCAATCTAATTTACTAAAATCAAATGGAAGCAACATTCAAAGAAAAACTTGCTGTCCTTAAAATAATTCTGATCCATTGCTACCCCTCATAGCAGGACACAGGGAACTGCCCCTTGGGGGTTCCAATCTTTCCTAGAAGCCAATGGCCATGTATGTGTAGCCCTTTCAGATCAAGGATACCACATCTTCAAAACATTCTCTAATGATGGAGTCACTGAAGTGACAACATCAATACTATCACAAACAAAAGTATATTTCTAGATGTACATCAGAAGTCATTTTTGGTTTCGCTTTATTTTTTCCTGGAATAAGGAACTGGTATCATGCAGTCAACCAAGTCCTTATACAACCCCCTTGGGATCAATCTCATCACTCTGTGATGTTTTAGGGGATAGAGGATTGACTTAAATAGATACTTTCTGTGTGCTCAACTTGTAACATTAGCATTGTTGACCAGGGGTTCCAATGCAATAACTAGTCAGCTCAATTACCATTAATCATATCCACAGACTTTAAAGAACCTGTAATGACTCCTAGTACTTCACCATCTTCATTTTGTGACTTAATGTAGAAGTGTGTTATACATACAACATATGCTCTCTGGTTACTTAAGGGAATTTACATAATTTAAATGCACTTCCTTCCTGATCAACATGCACCTGGAGCCCCTTCTAGCTCAATCTCACAATCTGTCTCTTGTTTTTTCATGGTTCGCCATGAAAATATCTCAGTTTTACTCAAGGACATGTAATAACTTTTCTGAATGACTTTATATGGTTGGAATGTAGACGACATCATCTGAAACTCCCAATCTGAAACCACTCCGATAGTTTCTTGGTTTCCACTAACAAGTTTTCAAATGTATTAGTGTGAGCCAATTACCCAATGTTTAAGGTTGCTCTTGAAATGTTAACATTTGTTTTTTCTAGGTCTAGATTGTTAAATAAGAGTAAGTACTCATGTTCCCAGCTTTATAACTCACAATTCTGTCTTCTAAAAATAAGAGCATTTGAGAAACAGTAAGTGAATGCTCTGGTGGCCTAGTGGCAAGGGTAGAGCTACTCTGCCAATCCAAAGGCATGTAGTTCAAACTCATCAGATGATTCTCAGGAAGATGAGAAATCTACTCTCAGTCGATTTACTGATTCTGAAAATTGGCTAGAGGGTCAGCTAGGATTAGGTTCTGGCTCAGAGGTAATGAGAAATAACAACAACAACTTCTTTGTATTATTGTTGTTGTATTGGCAAAATCCTGAATGATCCAGAAACATCAAAAGAAGATCAAAGGAATGAAATAAAATCACTATACCAAAAAATAATTCATTGACACTGAAAAAATTAAGAAATTACCCTATGAAGAAGAGTCAATAGTAATGAGAGATAAAGTTCAAGCTGCACTGAAGGCATTGGCAAAATCAAGGCCGCTGCAATCGATGTAATATCAACTGACATGTCCCAACTAAAAGATGCAGCCCTGATGTGCTCACCACTTCATTCCAGGAAGTTTGAAGGACTGTGACCTAGCCAGCTGACTGGAAGAGATCTGTATTTGTCTGCATGTCTAAGAAAGGTGATCCAACAGAATTTGGAAATTATTAAATAGTATCATTGATATCACAAGCAAGCAAAATATTGCAGATCATCCCAAAACAGCTAGAACAGAAAGTATATTAAAAGAAAACTACCAGAAGTTCAGTCTAGATTTAGAAAAAAGCTGTGGCACCAGGGATATCATTGCTGATATCAGATGGATCCTGGCTGAAAGCAGAGAATACCAGAGGAAAGTCTATTTGTGTTTTCCTGACCATTCAAAGACATTTGTGTAAATTTTAACAAATTATGGCTAACAATGAGAAGAATGGGAATCCCAGAACACTTAATTTTGCTCATGAAAAATCTATAATAATCTATGAACTTCTATCAAGACATTTGGTATTAGTCATAAGGAATACTTGACACACAAAATAAACTATGTAGTAATAAATGCAAGCAAAAAAAGAATTTTATGTAGTTGGTGTTGTTATGTGCCATTGAGTCAACTACAACGCAGAGCAGTCCTGTGAACAATGGCTCTAAATCTTGTCCTATTCTGAGCCAAATGCACCATCTTCAACACACCTGACCCACTGCAACAGTGATTGTGTCAATCCATCTCATCCAGCATCTTCCGCTCCTGCTCTGACCCTCTACCCTTCCAATCATGCTGTCCATCTCCAAGGATTTGACCCTTCTGACAATATGGCCAAAGTATGTGAGATTGAGTTTCAAAATCCTTGCATCCACAAACCACCTCTCCAGGACAGACCTGTTTATTCAGTATTCTACACCAGCACTACAATTGCAAAGGCATTGATTCTTCTTCTGTCATCCTTAATCACTGTCCAGCTCTCAGATGCACAGCTAGCAACTGAGAAGACTATGGCTTGGATTAGGTGCACCTTAGTCTTTAGACTGACATCGCTGCTTTTTGGCATTCTGGAGAGGTGCCTGACAGCAGATTTTCCCAATGCAGGTTGTCTTTTGATTTTCCGACTGCTACTGTTGACCATGGACGTGAGCAAGATTGAACCATTAAGAACTTCTGTCTTGGAAAACTATCTGCAGAAGAATTAAGCAAGATCCACACCTCACTCTATATACAAAAAAAAACCAACTCAAGGTGGATCATGGACCTACGACTAAAACCAAGGGCTATAAACTTCATTCAAGAAAAGCTTGGAAGAATTCTAGTAGTCCTAATCCACAACATAGTCTTCCAAGTATCCTGAAAAATTTACAAACAGAAAAAGATAAAATAGATGAATGGGACCGTCTAAGAATCAAATCCCTATGCACATCCAAAAACTTCTCCAACAGGGTAAAAAGGGAAGTCACAGACTGGGGGAAAAGTGTTTGGTAATGACATGTCAGATAAGGGACTTATATCTAGAATTTATAAAATACTTGAGCACCACAACAAGATAAAGGTAAATAATCCAATAGAAAAATGGGCACAGGATATGAACAGACACTTCACCAAAGAAGACATTCAGATGGCCCACAAGCACATGAAGAAATGTTCAAAATCCCTAGCTCTGAGAGAGATGCAAATCAAGACAACTATGAGATATTATCTCACCCCAGTTAAGACTAGCAAAATTTAACAGAGCAAACAAAAAAGTTTAAAATTTAGCAAGCAACAAATGCTGGCGAGGTTGTGGAAAGACTGGAACCCTTATTCACTGTTGGCAGAAGTGTAAAATGGTGCAACCACTGTGGAAAGCAGTGTGGCGCTTTCTCAAAAGTTGCAAATAGAGATACCATTTGACCCAGCAATTCCACTACTGGGAATATACCCCAAAGAGACCATAACTACCACCCAAGCAGATATATGCACACCCATATTAATCTAGTCTTTGTTCACAATAGCAAGGAGTTGGAAACACCCTAAGTGCCCATCAACAAACAAATGGATAGAGAAGCTGTGGTATATTCACACAATGGAATACTATGCTGCATTGAAAAACAAGGAACGCATGCAATATTATTCAAAATGGGTGACCCTGCAGAACATTATGCTGAGTGAAATATCTCAGTCACAAAAGAACAAATACTATATATGGTGCCACTGTTGTAGAATGAGGCTGACATCAAGGTGGGAGTAAGACTGAGAAAAACTAGATAAATTATGTTTCCTGCATTGAAGCTGATGAGGGAAAGAATAGTTTAAAAGTAATGTATTTTTAGGGCATTATGATATCATAAGAGTCCGGAATAAGGGTTGCAGAGTAGAGTATACTGGGGGTGGGGGTGTGCGGGGGGGATTGTGTACCAATGAAGGAGTTTTTCTTTTGTTTTTCAAGGAGAGGAGTGAATTGGGGGTGGGAGTGGGGTGGGCAGGGAGAAAAGTTCAACAATGAATGAATGAAAGTAAAAAAAATCTCTGTAGATGTTCATTGAAATTAATAATAATAATAATAAAAACTTCTGTCTTTATCTATCATAATGGTGCCTAATGACTCAGTGATGATGAATTTTGTTTTCCTGCTGCTGAGATACACCTGTTTCCTTACTGTGGACAGAACTTCTTAACAACTTCAATACAGTGTGCACGGAATAAAACTATCAATGTCCTAAGGAAGTCATACCATGGAACAGCCTCTGAAAATAAACAAGCAGAAATGCCAAAGCATGACATAGAAATGAACGATTGTTTGACATTTTAAAAGTGAGAAATGGAAATACAAATCACTCCTTTTTGATCTAATTTGAAGAGAAACTATCAAAGTCTCATCAGTCCTGTTGTCTTCTCAGAGACGTCTTAGGCTTTCCTATAATAAAATCCACTAATGAACAGGATCCAGCTAATGAGCAGCATACAAGGTTAAAGATTCTTTTTAACCATAAAACACTCAAACCCTCTACTACTTGGTCAATTCTGACGTATAGCAACCCGACAGGACCAGGCAGAACTAGCCACTAGAGCTTCCAAGGATACAATCTTTATGGAAAGAAACTGCCACTTCTTTCTCTTGTAGACTAGCTGGTGGTACAAACCACTCACTTGTAGTTACTAGCTAATGGTTTTGATCACTACACCACTAGGTCGCCAGAGTTTACTATGTTACTGTTACTGTTATGTTATGCGGAGTTGGAACTGACTTAGCTGACGCTCCAGAGGGTTTTCAGAGGTTGTCAATCTCATAGGACGAGAATGCTCATCTTTCTCCTGGAGAGCAGCTGGTATTGAAACCGCCTATACGGCAATTACTATATATCCAAAATATATCATTTCATAAATGCCTAGTTCCATTCACTTTCATATTTCAGAAGATACAAGAATTACCATATCTATGTAAATGTCCATCTTTTCCACTAAATTATAAACTACTTGAAGATAGGAATTAACTTTGTTAAAACTAGTATTTGAGTAATATTAGACTTACATATACAAACACATACACTTGGTCAGAACCCTGAACAAACGGTAGTAGGAATTTTTGTCTTATTGTAAGCAAACAACAAACAAGAAACATCAAAGCAATTATCCTAGGGCATTCAACCAGTAAATGTAAGATTAAAAATAGAATCAAAGTCGTCTTTCGACTAAAAATAGTCTAAAGATAAACAGTCTAAAAATAGTATACAACCAGGAACATTTAAAAAAAATTATTGCAGAAAAACCTTAAATATATGCAAGTCAAGAAAACACAGTAAGACTAACTTTCAACAATGGTAATTAACTCATAATCCACTTCTGTACCTTTGTACCACGATGGGGCAAATTTCTTATTTGTGACTTTTATATATAAATGTCCTTGTATTTTGATATTCTTGTAAATACTGTTTTAATCACAATATGTAACAAGTACTGAATAGAAGTCTTGTTAAAAGCTACAGACAGTTCAGAATAGTCTTTTTATTAGTTGATTTCACATATGTTTTTAGGCATTATTATCAATTCTGACTGAAAAAAGAAAATTTTTAATTTCTAAATGCCACACACTTACTCATTCATAAATATTTATTCTGGAACATTAAGCACCATGTTCAGTGCTTGAGATACAATAAGTAACAAGACAACACAGTTTCTCCTTTCAGAGACCTTGCATTTAACTGTTCTAAGCATACACACACCAACCACGTGTGTCTTGAGGAACTGGAATTAGTGCAGGCTGAGAGACAACTACTTAACTAAACCTACCAGTTTGTCAAGGTGGAACAAAATTCTCTGTACACAAATTAAAAGGAGGAGTTGAAGACAAAGCCTAAATAGAGTTCAGAATCTTGACATCTTTTAGAAATTATTAGAAAGGTTTTATTTTATTTTCTTCCCCCTACCCCAGTAGAACAAAGCAATTAAAATTACCAGGACAAAAACAATTCAAGCAATTGCTTAAAATATATTCTAAAAGTACTACATTCTTACACTTAAAAGCATCTAAATAATTTTCAATTTTTCCTGAATGGAAGTGTATTTCCTAGTGTTAACTATCTTCTTCACAAAACAACAATACGTTAGCCTAAGATTGTACAGTTAACTATGGGAGCTATTTGGTTAAAACTTTAAAACTCACTTTAATATAAAGTATAGAGATTGAAGCAAGACAAAAAACAAAACAAAATTCCAGAATTTTTTATTATTTTCTAGTGAGGAAACCCATTATAGAATCCAATATACAGTTAACCTTCCCTCTTTAATTGCTACTCCTTAGTATGAGCTCTTCCATGTGACAGAAAGAATCCATATGGTCACTTCCTTAATAAGTGGACCTCTTTTCCATCTGTCTTTCAAATAGTCGTCTTTATTCCCACTGGAGGTAGGACATATGTGAGGATGATCACAATCCACTGTCAAGTCCAAGGGCTTATAAGTGGATATGAAAAAGGTCAGAAGCATGTGGTTGTTGGGGTTTAGAATAAAAGAACAAACATATGCTAAGAGCCAGAAAGAAGGTTCCAAAGCTGTCAGGGTTCAAAAGCAGAAGACATTTTATTCAAATGGAAGCACTAAAGAGTATATTACAAAAACAAGTGGTAGGAGAGTTCGATCCTGAAGGAGCATCTCTACAGGTGAAATCAGTGGTACAGCAGAAGGCAGGTAACGCACATTTGAGTCCAAATTAATAAAGGTGAACAGCATATGTTAGAATAGTATGCCTGTGAATAGCATATGTTAGAACAGAATGCCTGTAGGATGCGTCTAACAAATACACACAAAGGGTCTAAGAAAATCCAATCAAAATCAGAAAATGAGTAGTAACAGGGCAAGTTTAAAATATCAGTATGTAAAGGCTCTTGCTATGTGACCTTGATATACATCGGTAAGTGTATGCAATACAGTTAATACCCAATACTTTCCTGATGTCACAGTTAGCCTGAGATATTTGCTAATGCTCTGTTCAACTCTAACGTCCTGACCTGAGGGGTTTACAGTCGAATTTATTCTACTCATTCATTCCAGAAACATAGTGGGCAAGTAATACTATGTTACTGTTATGTGTCATTGAGTCGCTTAGGACAGCTCTGTACCCTGTTCTATCCTGTGCCAAACTTACTGTCTCTGACACACCTACCCTCATAACCACTGTCACTGAATCAATCCATCTCACTGAGGGTCTTCTTCTCTTGTGCTGTCCCTTCACCCTCCCAAGAATGATGTTTCTCTTCAATGACTTGTCACTCCTGCAGGGTCTGAGTGTTTAAATAGTTTGGGGGCTGAGTGCAGAGGTGGGAGCTTTCACCTCTGCCCTCTCCAACACAGGTATGCACCACTATCCCAAAGTCTGGGCAGGGGCTGAGTTTAAATAGTTTTGGGCCAGAATGCCTCAGGCCCTTGGGGCCAAGAAAATATTACTTATATACTAGATCTAGAGGACACATCATCCTCTCCTGGGAAACTATGCTACTGTGACAGCAGCCTGCTGCAAATGGAAGAGAAGAGGCACTATGTCACAAGAAGTCAGTCCTGGCGCAGATGTTCAAGGCAAAGGACTTTTCTTCAAAACCGTCTTGAGATATGAAGCCTTCCATAGAACTAGTACTTGGTATTTGGACTGAGAGACTCCTAAACCTAAGAGATACTGGCTGCAGCATAAGAGAAGCATTTGAAATCACAGAAGCCCAAAAGGCTTGGGACCTAAGTCATCATATCAAGGGCTGGATAGAAGGACAGAGGTGTTGAATGGTGCAGGTGGGAGCAGAAGGAGATGCTGGTGGAGCAGGGAAAGGGGTGGGTCAAGACACATGTGCCAACGGTGGGGAGCAGCATTGAATCTATTGGCTGCTTCTATAATTGGGAAATGTCTTTCATTTGCTCCTTTCTGTAAAATGCTTGTCAGATACTGTTCTAAATGTGAGCATTTAAATTAAGACAGATTAGGAAGAAGGACTGGCCATCCCCTTGAAAATAACAGGCCTTTGAAAACCCTATGCACAAGAGAACACTTAAGACTAATATGACGGACACCATTATGTATGTGTGTAAGAGATACATTCTTGTTCTCAAGTCAACAGAGAAAATACGTTTTACACATCAAAGGAGTGTTTTCTGGTATGCACCCACCATAAGTCAACCTGTTCTACCCATGTTGGGTATAAATCTGTTGTCTGAACCTCCACTACCCTCAGTTTGTTTCTACAATGTACACAACCTGTAACTTTTGGGGGGTTTTCCCCCTATATAATAATTCCTACCAAGAATAGAAGGAGGTCAACTCTAAAATGTCCATGAATTTGTCATACCAAGATTCAAATTCTACTAAACAGAATCTTTTAGGAAGACTTGTTAATTAGAATAAAAATAGAAGGTAACTGCTTAAATTACAAAGCCAGCTGTTATTTTTAGGTGTCACTAAGTCATACCCTATCACTGAATTGAGTACCTGATGAAAAACCAATCTGAACCTTGTCCTATCCTGTGCTTCCTCACCATCTCGGACATACCTGAGCCCATTGCTGCAGTCATCATGTCAATTTATCTTGTCAATTTATCCTCTCTCTTGCTGACCCCTCCACTTTTCCAAGCATGATGTCTCTCTCCAAGGGGACATCATGCTAACAACATCCTAACAACATGCCCAAACTATGAGATGAGGCTTTGTCATTCTCTCCTCCAAGGAGCATTGGGACTGAACTTTCTCTAAGACATGTTGGTCTATCTCCAACATCACAGACAAACCTAGCAGTTACCTCAATTTGGGTAAATGGACACAGACAAAAAAGTCTGAGTGGTACAAAGAGTTAATGATCCCTTCAGCAAAATCAAAGACTGAAGGTTCTAATCCACTTGCAAGTGAATCAGAAGAGAGACGCCGAGATCTACTTCCATAGAACACAGTTCTTCTGATACACATGTGGTTGCCATGAGTTGGAATTAAATCAATGGCAAACGGTGTGTGGTAACTATAGGGAAAGAGGAGGTCAAGAATTTTTAATAATTACCCTGTCTCAGGGGATTATCGGGTTCCTACTACTGCCACATTCACAGCAGAGTCCTATCTCACATCTCAAGTTTCCTGTTACACATCTAGCACAAAAGAAGTTACCTACGGGGTAGTAAAAGAAAATCAGATATGGCAGTAAATAGTGAGAGTGTAACTGCCCTTATATGCACTGTTTTCTCCTAAATTAATAACTTGAAAGATTAGTTGGGAAGCTCAGAGGGGCATGCATTAATGTCAATAGGGGAGGAACACTTTGGAAAAGGAGAGTGGGAATGGCCACACAACTTGAAGAATGCAACTGCACAACTTGAAGAATGCAACTGCCACTGATTTGTACAAGTAGAAATTGTTGCACTGACATATTTCCTGCTATGTGTGTTTTTAATTCAACAATAACAAAAAGTAAATAATTAAACATGCTTATGAGTCACAAACTGCTTGGTGGTGGGTGCTGTTAGGTGTCATCAAGTCAACTATGACTCATAACAATGCTATGTAGACCTGAACCGTGCCCTATCCAGTGCCATCCTCGCCATCTCTACTGATACACTCTAGTTCATTGTTATAGGCACTTAACGTTAACTCATCTTAGTGAGGTGCTTCCTCTCTTTCTCTGACTGCCACCTTGTTCAGGTCCTTTTCCAAGGACTGGCCCCTCTTGACAACATGCTCAAAGTATGTGAAACAGAGTTTGACTTGGCCTCCTAGGAGCACCCGTAGTTTCACCTTCTCCCACACAGACTTGCTTGTTCACTTGGCCGTCCACGGGCTATTTAGTACTTTTCTCTAACATCATAATTCAAAAGCATCAATTTTTCTTTTGTCATCCTTAATTACTGCTCAGTTTTCATGTATAGCATGTAATGACTTTAAAGACCTTGGGTTGGATGAGGTGCACCTTAGTTGTCAAACTGACATTTCTGCTCCTTTGCACTTTGGAGGGGCCCCTGACAGCTTACTTTCAATGCACATCTTTTTATTTGACTGTTTCTACCATGTGTGTTGATTATGAATCATTCTCGATCCCTTACCCATCTATTACGTTGGTGCCTGTAAGTCCAGTGGTAAGGATTTTTATTTTCCTGATGCTGTGATGTAATCGTATTATTAAGGGCTGTATGTAGTAGTCTTTGATCGTCTGCAGCAAGTGTTTCAAGTCCTCTTCACTTTGGCAAACAAACATAATGCAGGTTTATTGATGAGTTTTCCTCCAATTTTGATGCCACATTTTTTTTCATATAATCCAGCTTCTTGAAATATTTGCTTAGCATAGATTGAATAGGTACACTGTGTTGTTGAGTACGATGAAGTTGGAACTGACTGATAGCTGACCCTCCAGTGGGTTTCTGAAGACAGTTAATCGCACTGGAGGAGACTGTCCATCCTTCTTCCACAGAGCAGCTTATTTGAACGGCATGCATTGCATACTGTAGTGCAGGTTCTTACCACCAGAACTCCCTAAATAGTTACAGAGAAAGGATATAACCCCCATGCATTCCTTTCCTGATTTTAAACCAGGCAGTGTCCCCTGTTCTTCACAGACATTAACTTCTTGGTCTAGGCATAGGTTTTGCATAAGTAGAATTAAATGTTCTAGGATTTTCATTTCTCTCATGATTGCCATAATTTGTTGAGATTCCCAGAGTCAAATAAATGCCTTTGCATAGTTAATAAAAGACACAACAAGTATTCTGGTATTCTCTGCCTTCAGCAAAGATGCATCTGACATCAGCAAAAATATCCCTTGTGCCACTGCCTCTTCTGAATCCAACTTGAACTTCTGGTAGTTCCCTGTTAATGTACTGCTCTAGCTGTTTTTGAATGATCTTAAGCAAGATTTTACTTGCTTGTGATATTAATGATGTTGTTGTGTTATGTGCCGTCGAGTCGCTTGCGACTCATAGAGACCCTATGTACAACAGCCTCAATCCATATTGTAGGCTGCAGTAGTTTCCACATTCTGTTGGGTCACCTTTCTTTGGGATAGGAACAAATATAGATCTCTTCCAGTCAGTTGGACAAGTGGTTGTTCTCCAGATTTCTTGGCACAACTTGGTGAGCACATCCAGGGCAGCATCTGGTAGCTGAAATATGTCAATTGGTATACCATCTATTCCTGGAGCCTTATTTTTTGCCATTTCCTTCAAAGCAGCTTGAACTTCTTCTTTCATCACCATAGGCTCTTGCTCATATGTTGTTTCATGAAATTCTTCTGTGTCTTCCAATTCCTTTCTATACAGTGACTCAGTATATTCCTTCCATCTTCTTTTAATACTTCCTGGATCATTTAACATTCTGCTGAAAGCATCCTTGATTATAGCAACTCGAGGTTTGAATTTGTTCTTCAGTTCCTTGAGCTTAAGATATGCTGAGCGAGTTCGGCCCTTTTGATTTTCCGACTCCAACTCCTTGCACATTTCATTGTAATATTTTGCTTTGTCATCCCGTGCTACCTTTTGAAATCTTCTATTCAACTCTTCAGTATCTTGAATTCTTCCCTGTGCTTTGGCTTCTCTGCGCTCCAGTGCAATTTTCAGAGTCTCTTCTGACATCCATTTTGGTCTTCGCTTCCTCTTCTGTCTTTGCAATGACCGTTTGCACTCTTCCTGGATGATACCCTTGATATCCTCCCACAACTCATCTGGCCTTCGCTCATTAGTGTTCAAAGCCTCAAACGTGTTCCTGAGATAATTTCCACATTCTCTTGAATCATCTTAAAACAAAACAAAACAAACCCAACGGAGGCAAATACACATCTCTCCCAGTCAGTTGGCCAAAGGGCTATATCCCAAATTTTTCTGGCATAGCTTAGCAAGCACATCCAGGGCTATATATTTGCTGAAACATGTCAACTGGTATTCCATCAATTCATGGGGCTTTATGATTCTGTGTATTCCTTCCTTGAGTCTTCCTTTGTGCATCATTCAAGATTCTGCCCACAGAATCCTTCAGTATTGCAACTCGAGGCTTGAACTTGATTTTCAGTTCTTTCCCTTTGATTTTCTATTTCTAGCTCTTTGCACATTTTCTGTAATATTTTATTTTCTTAAGTAGTTCTAAAACTTCTCTTATTGATGGGTGACCTGCCTGTCTTATCAGACTTACCACATAAGGATTATACTAAAAATAGTGAACTTCGTGTAGGAATGCTCTTACCATCCACAGTACCCATCTGCAATGTAGCTGCTTGAACTCTTGATAAAATTCCAAGTCACATAAAATACCTCCTCCTACTACCAATTTGCCTGCATTCAGATTTCAAGTCTATACCACCATGAAGTTCACAACTTATTTACTTCCTACAGACACAAAGAAGCTAATATGACCCTTAGGAGAAATAGCAATAATGTGACTAGTTCATCAAAAAGCAGGGTAACATCAGGGTAACATACAATTGGGGGCGTGCATGCTAATCTTTTAAGTATCATTGTACTATTTCATTAAATAAGTAGTAGGTGCCAGAGCCACACATGTATTCATTAATTCCATTTTTTGGTTTCAATTTTTCCTCCTGCTCTTTGCCCCCCCCCCAAATTTTTATTAAATATTTTAGCTCTATTATCTGGAAATATTATTATTTATCTATAATTGTTTCAATGATCACACATAACTCCAAATCTTTAAAAGCCAAATTTAACATAACAATCATTTTTTTTACAGATTACTTTGTTGTTGTTGGTTGTTAAGTGCCATAGTCCTTAACACTTGTGTAACTTTCATTCTTTCTCCAAGTTCATAGGGTTTCCAGAAGCAAGCTATTACAGAAGTGGATGCCATGCCTGCATCCAGGCTTGTTTTAATTGGGGAGCTCCACCAAACACTGTCTGCCATGAGTAACCATTAATACGTTACTTCAAATGACGGCAAAAGAAAAAAAATGTGTTTCTAAGCATGGTCGTCAATTTGAAAGTGTGTGGCAACGTGTTAACATTTGACTCCTCAGTGTCAGTGTTCAGCTTCACAGCACCCACAAGTTATTGCTGTACAACAAGTGAACACACCAGGGCTATGCGACCTAGAAGAATGTTTGAACAAAAACAATGAAAAACAGGCCTGAGGGCTGTGGATTAAAAGTCACCCACCTTTGGCTTGGTAGCATCACTTTCTATCCACTAAGCCAACTAATCACCTTCTATATTAATGTTAGTATGACTTATTACAGAACATGGGAATTTTGAAATTGTGTGCCATTTATTTTTTTAATCATCATTATCTGTATTTTCCCCCCAATTAGAATATTTTCCTTAATTTCCTCTATCAAATCAACAAAAAGTTTCTCTTGTTTTCTTTCAGTTGCAACTCAGATTTAAAAACAAGAGTCAATAGCTTAAATACTATTAACATAAAAGGGCTGAAAAACTTCTAAAGTGTCTTCCAACTGTTATTATCTTATGGTTTTATAATGATACAGTCTAAGTATAAAGTGCTTCATTTCTAAAAACATTCCTAAGAAGCCATGAATAGCGTGGCATAGTTTTTAAAAAATTTCTTTTTAACAAGGAGACATTTTCAAAGAAATCATGAGTAAACAAATATAATTTACTCATGAAAAACTAATATGCAGAATATGCAAGTTTATATATATATATATATTTCCCTCTTACTCATCACTTTGTTTACTAGGAGAATTTATAATAATCTCAGCTGTATACATGATACAAATGCATTATAAAAATTATGGCATTATCAAATTGACAGGGAATGGGCAAAATATCAATATGAAAATGAAATATTAATGAAAATTAATAGGAAATTTTTCAAGGAATCTTAGAAAACAAAGGAACAAACATAATTTTAATAGGAATTTTAATACTACTCATTAGGAAAATTAAACTACTACTTTCACTGACACAGCCCTAATGATTGCACTATTTACTTAACAAAATAACCTAATTATTCAGAAGGATTTTAATTAATTACCCCACCTGAGGACTTGCCATTATAAATATCAAATAACATGTCATATTTCTTCTCTTTTCAATGAAATGATAAGACTTCCTTACATAAAATGGTATTTTCGCTCTACTTTTATGCTATTTACTGAGTGAGATCTTTAGAGAAAGAAAATCAGCAAGATCTCCTTAAGTAATAACTGAGGTTCATGGACTTTTCTGTTGTTTGTAAGCAGTGATTACAGCAGTTATTTTTTTAAAACAGTGATTAAATATTCTAACAATAAAACTTAAAGATATTTAGACATTTAATCTTATTTCATGAAGTACAATGAGTTCTTGTTTATACAATCTCAGTACTCCAATTTAAATATTATTTGGAATATTATCATGTATGCTGTTAAATTGGAATCAACCCATAGCTGACATTCCAGGGGGGTTTCAAAGGCAATAAATCACAAGGGAGCAGCTGATAGACTTGAACCACATACTTTAGTTTAGCAGCCAAAAACTTACTGAGTTGCAGTCCCAAAGGTTCAAGGCCACCAGGTGCTCAGCAGGAGAAGGATAGGCAATGTCCTCCCCTGTAATTAACAGCCTCTGAAAACCCAACGGAGGGTCAGCTATGGCACGGGGCTGACTCTATGGTACACAACAACAAATCCTAAATCTTTACATTCCTGGCAACCAAATTATTAAAAAAATACCAGTTTTCCATAAAACTAGTTAAAAAATTTTTATAAAGCTAAACAAAATAAAATTAAGCAAATTTTAAGAAAACAAAAAGGTAACTACTTTTTATCCTATTGTAAGATAGAGTCCATCTACAAAGCGGGAAGGTTTTTTCCCTGGTGTTTTCACCACTCTATCCCTAGTTTCCACTGGTGGTTGGCACAGAGTAGGCCCACCACATATTATTTATTTATTTATTCAAATGTCATTTAAAAAACATATTTAATGGGCAATCTCCTCCTGGGTGATTAACTGCCTCTGAAAACCTGCTGGAAGGAAGGTCAGCTAT
>NW_006399848.1:7711079-7782652 GCF_000299155.1 Elephantulus edwardii
CCTCCGGTTCAAAATGTAAATTTTAAAAGAATCATTTATGGAGTCTAGAATCTCCCACAAAAGTTCAATGAAGTCTGAGTCCAGGCTTTGGAGAATTATCAACTGAATACAACTCCATTTGGAATATATTAAGTGCTGATCTAGACTTCAAATTGATTTAACCTAGCTCATTAAGTGTTGATGAGATGAAATTTGCTTGAACCAGTAAGATAAATGGAATATTTAGCAGAATATATAGAGTGAGTCCTTTTAGGATCCAGACCAGATTATTGCCAGGACTGTGAAGAGCGATAAATTCAAAAAGGTTTGGTTGGCCACCATTGTTTCCAACTCTGCTGATCACAAGTTTTTTTGCTATTCAATTCATATGTTGTTGTTATGTGTCACTGAGTCACCTGCAACTCATAGCAACCCTATGTATAACTAACTGCTTTATCCCTTGCCAATCATATTGTCTCTGACACGCCCATTCCCATAACCCCAGTGACTGAATCAATCCATCTCGTCGAGGGTCTTCATCTCCTGCACTGTCCCTTCACCCTCTCAAGCATAACATCCCTCTCCAAGGACTGATCCCACCTTTCAACATGTGTAAAGTATGTTAGAAGGAGCTTCAGAATCCTTGCCTCCAAGGACCAGCCTGGCTTCACACTCTCTAGGATGAACTTGTTTGTTTTCCTAGCAGTCCATGGTATATTCAATACTCTTCTCCAGTACCAAGGCTCAAAGGCATGAACTCTCCTTCTATCATCCCTAGTCATTGCATAGCAAGTAATGGCAAAGACCTGTTATCAGGCACACCTTAGTCTCCAGACTGACATCGTTGCTCTTCAGTACTTTGGTGAGGTCTCTCACAGTAGACTTTCCCAATGCAATTTGTCTTTTAATTTCCTGCTGACACCAAGAGTACTGACTGTAGAGCCAAGCAAACTGAAGCTGTCAACAATCTCAATCTCTTCAGCACCCATCATGATACTGCCAATAGGCCCAGTGGTGAGAATCTTTGTTTTCTTGATGTTGAGCTTCAATGCATATTGAAGGCTGCAGTTCTTGTCCTTCATCAGCAAGTGCTTCAGGTCCTCCTCCATTTCAGCAAACAGGGTTGTGTAATTTGCATAATGCAGACTGTTGATGAGTCTACTTCCAATCTTGATGCCACACTTCTCCTCATAGAGCCCAGCCTCCTATATAATCTGTTCTGCACATAGATTGAAAAGATATGGAGACAGGACACATCCCTGACACACATCCTTCTCAATGTTGAACCATGCAGTGTTTCCTTACTTTGTTCTGCCTCTGGGTCCAAGTATAGGTTTTTCATAAGCACAGTCAAATGTTCTGGGATTCCCATTCTTCTCAGAATCAGCCATAGTTTGTTGTGATCCACACAGTCAAATGACTTTGCAGAGTCAATGAAACATACATAGACATTCAGCCAAGATCCATCTGACATTAGCTATAATATCTCTAGTGTTCTTTGGGAAGTTCTCCGTTGATGTGTTGTTCCAGTCATTTTTCGATAATCTTCAGCAGAATCTTGCTTGTATGTGATATCAATGATACTATCCGATAATTTTCACACTCTGTCAGACCACCTTTCTTTGGAATGGGAACAAATATAGATCTCTTCCAGTCAGTAGGCCAGTTGGTTGTCCTCCAAATTTCTTGGCACAACTTGGTGAGCACACCCAGGGCAGTATCTGTTTGTTGAAATATGTCAATCGGTATGCCATCAATTCCTGGGGCCTTGTTTGTTGCCAATTCTTTCAAAGCAGCCTGAACTTCTTCCTTCATCACCACAGGCTCTTACTCATACTCCCCTTATTTTCCAAGAGGAAGATTACGTTTCTAGCAGTGAGTTGATCTGTAATTATTCCTATTCCAGTTCACTCAGAATTTACAATATAAAAATTCAGGTCCATTCTGGATTTACATCATTGGCTAAGACCAAACAGGGCAGAACCAGCTCGAAACCTCAGAAGCAGTTAAGGAGGAATTTCAAGCCATCACCCCTATGTGTAGGCAATGACAGGGCCAGCAATGACAAGTAAGCTTTTCTGGCAAATCCATCAAAATGATATCTTAAAGTTTTGAAAAAACTAATACGTTTATTATATTCTCTTCTTACTTAGAGGCTTAACTATCTGTTGAGAGAGCCTATAATTATGATCAATTACTTATGATTTGAAGGCTTTTATAAAGGCATCTCCCCTTTTAAAAAACCTTTAAAGAACCAGGTATAAGACTACAAAATTCACCCTGTGGGGCAACAATAAATCACAGGTGTGGGGGTCTAATTTTGACAACTCTCTCTTGGAAGAAAGAGAATTGTTATCACCTGTGTTTAATTTCCTGACCTTGACAGGATCACAAATTCTAAAACTTAGAGTTCCTAGTTTGACTAAATAAGTCAACAGGGACCAATGGCTGCTTCTTGGCAGAGGTGAAAAAGAACAGGGAGGAAACAAAAAAAGATAATGAAGAACTAAAAACTCATAAGGGTGATAGCAATATTGAGATTATATCCTTGAGTGTCTCTGAATTTAAAATTGTCAGGTGAACTGAAGTCTTAGAGAAAACATGGCCCAAGGTAAGAGGACCACTAATCGACCTGAATGCAAATTAACACTCAGATGTTTTAAATGGTGTAAGCAGTCAGTCTCTGGATTATAAACTAGTTTTTGTTACTAAATCTGTATTTAAATGTAATTTGTTTGCAAATTAGAACACTTAAATATGGTTTTTATCTGTCAGTCAAATGTTTATCTTAGTATATAGCGTACATTTCTAAGCACAAAAATATTAAAGAAATACTTCCATGCACATTACATCTTTACATAATACAGTAATAGTATTTTGACAAATGCCTCAAAATAGCATGTATAACTACAATCTTCTGTTTGTATCATGAAATTTTAATATAATGGGCTTTATAAAAGCTGGTTTGTAACTATAGTTTATACTGAACATAAACTAGACATTTGTAACATGATGAGAACTGTTTGCATTTTTCATTTACAAAGTGGTTTTACATACACTATCTCACTTTATCTTCATAACAACTCTTTGGTCATCATCACTCTGTACAAAGCAAAAAACCATTTTAGAAAGGAACATGTTTGTGTTCTGTCCACAACCATTATCTTCCTGAAATGTCACAGTAATGAATCTAAGTCATGAGATACACAGATCTCACAAGAAGGCAAATCAGTCTCAAGAGAATAAATAAGAAGAATAATTAAAAAAAAAAAACCAACCACCAGCACAACCTTGTCTGGAACAAGAAGGGGAGAAAAGGAAAAAATAGGTAGAAACAATTAATCTAAAGGACTAATGGAACATGAGAAATTCAACCTGAAAGATCCTGAGAACAAAAGAACTAGATGGTGCCCAGCTACCACTTCTGACCACTCAAAAAGTAATGACAGTAGAAGGTCCAGAGCAGAGTAGGTGAAAAAGGTTCACAAAATTCAAAATTATAAAGATGACCAGACTTATTAATCTGATAAGAGCTTGGGAGAACCCCTGAGACTATGACTTGCAGTCATATCTTGGACCTGGAATAAATTCACCCATACGGCTCAACTTTCAATCAAACAACAGATAAGCTTCTAAAGTTAAACAATAACGCAAAGAAAGTACTCAGAACAATTAACCCTATATGATCAAAGGGGCGCATATGATTAGGGGTCAGGCTCAGAAGGCAGGAAGAAGTAGGAAAAGAAGATTAAATGGAAATTTAAAAAAAAAAGAAAGAAAGAAAAAAAATTCACCGGTAGAGTTACAAAAACAACTCAAACTTTTGTTATAGAAATAGAGTGCTTTGTAAAATATAATACTATGTCTCTCTTAAATGAATAACAATCTACAGGTAAAAGGCCAAATAAGAACTTTTCTTGTAAAATTCTAGTAGTGAAGTTTATCCATCAGGAAAGACTCAGGCCAGTTCTTTGGAAGATAACAAAGTTAAAAACAAAACCAAACCTGAAGTGAGTCAATTCTCACTTCCAATCACTCTTCAACGGGTTCTGAGGCTGTATGTATTTACAGCATGAGCCTATCCATCCTTATCTTTCTCCACTGAAGGGGCTGGTGGAGCCAAGTCAACAGTCCAACACAAAGCACCCTCTATCATCACCAGGGATCCTTTAAGTAAGTTAGAAGGAGACTATAGGTATCCTCTTTTTAAAATCAATCTCACAAAGGCCTCCAACAAGGGTTTTTGTTACTTTTCAGCAAACACAACCCCCCAAAAGTAATCTACTGTTGATACAGTCCCATCTTCTAAACCATTTCTCCCAATCGTATTATATCTGTATAGAAGAGTATGAAATATCCAATGGACTGCCAAAGAACAGACATGTGTGAAAGGAAGTGCAGGCACTTCCTTGGAAGCAAACATGACAAAGCTTTGTCTCATACACTTTGGCAAGGCTATTAAGAGAGGCTAGTTCTTGGAAAGGACATTAAGCTTGGAAAGGTGGAGGATTAGCAAAGTACAGAAAGATTCTAAACAAGATGCATTGACACAGTAACTGTAACAATGGTCTCAAGAATGTTAGAGATGATGAGAGCACAGGATATGACAGGATTCAGATCTGCTGGTCATAGGATCTCTGTGAGTCATACATGACCTTATGCCAACATAACAAATGGTATACAGGTGCTATATGGAAACAGCAAATGGTATAGAGGTACAAAGTAGAGACACAACAAATTTTAGTATCTTATTTTTGTATTTGTGACTTCTTGCTGCCTTCTTTGCTGAGCCTAATTGTCTTGGGAGCAAAGTTCCTCATAAATCATGCCAACTTGGATACAGGGAGACAAATTAAAACCTCCCAGAATGATTCTGTAGACACTTGGGCTCCTTGAGTCTGCAAAGGGGCTTAGTATATAAAAGGTCAGTGTCGAGTCTCTCTACTTTGATGACTAATGTTAAATTGTTTGACTTTTCTCAAAAATATTTGGCTGTGCTAATTTACATCATTTCATCCACAGTACACACAGTAGGCACATATCTCTGCAGTAGAATCGCCAGATATATGAGAAAACATTTTTGTATGAAAAAATTTTTCTTGAAATCTTTTTTCAAAGTAGCAGCTTAAATACAACTACTTCTCACTTATGAACCATCTCATTATCTGACATTTTACATTCAAAGTAATCGTGAAAGACCTATTAGCCAACTGATGTGGGCATTAATCACATTTATCTGGCAAAAACCAATGCCAAGATGCTAGGTAAGAATAACAGTGGCTATTATGGAGGGAAGCGCAGGAGGGGAAGACCTTCTATGAGGTGGATTGATTCAGTGACTGGGGTACTCGGGATGGGTTTGTCAGAGGCAATGAGATTGGCACAGGATAGAGCACGGTTTAGGGCTGTTGTACATAGGGTCGCTATGAGTCGCAAATGACTCGACGGCACATAACAACAACAACAATTATGGTTAAGATTATGTGTCACTGGCTGGGCCATGATTCTCAGTGTTTTAACAGATATACCATGATGTAGTTATCCTCCATTTTTCACTCAGCACTAATTTTTGCATAATGACCTGGTCTTTAGAACAAAATTACATCAGTGAGGAAAGGGTATAGTCCATAAATTTCTGTGTATTCCTTTTCTACATAAAACGGTGCAGTTTTGTATTAAAAAGTGACAAAAAGAGTGGTATACCACATATCATTCACACAAGGGGGAAGTTCCAGGATCATTAGCTACACATCATTATTCTAAATTGCAAACACTTTCCTTTAATACCAGTAAACACACAAGCAAGCTTTAAAAGACTTTCTCCCACCTAATTGTAAAACCAGTCCATGAAAGGCAAGAGCAGAAGGCAGAATTTAAAGATATGACATCTCAGATGCTCTCTTGACCCTTTGGAGAAGCCTAAAGATTCTCAGAGAGAAAATTTAATCATGACTTATAGGTAACATTTTGGGTATGGGAAAAAAAAATTGTACAAGACACGGTTTTAAACTGGACATGCATCACCTTTACCCAATCAGTCCTTCACCCAATCACTCTTAAGGTGAGTCGATAAAAAGAAACTGCAACACATGGGGTTGTCATTAATCTGAACTGACTCCTGGGCAACTGGTTTAGTTAGGCAGCGTAATTAGCCAAAATAGTCTTGAAAATGTCAGCATTCTTGTAACTTGCTTTATTGCAGACTAGTGACGTTATCTTCCCACACTAATTAATTATACTACTTACGACTACCTCTCAGTCTCTCAAAAAGTCCCCAATGATGAGGGTGAGGTCAGGCAAAGGACAGAAAGATAGTATGTTGATTGGTCTCAAATACATAACTTGTCCAAGAACACAGAAGCCTGTGCAGGTCACGTTTTCTGACTAGCCTCTTTGCTCGCTATCTGGCAAGGTCACTGGTGCTGGCTAAGGGCTCCGTTGGTGAAGCCTACTCTGTAAGGCCCACGAAACATGCTTAGCTTCTCCAGTGACTGCCTCTACTCTTTAGCCATATGGACCGGGGGCCCCCAACACTCCCGGAGCGCGTGTCCGCCCGGAGGAGACACCAATCTCTCTGGCTCACCTGACCACGTTAGGGTGCTCGAAGGTCTCCAGGTGCCTCAGCACCGCCACCTCGCGGATGGTGGAGAGTGGCATGCCTTCCTCGCTGGTCTGCACCCGCACGCGCTTCAGCGCCACGAAACGGCCTCCGTTCTTCAGGTCCCGGGCCTTGAACACCTTCCCATAAGCGCCCTCCCCGATCTCCGCCACGCACTCGTACTGCTGGTCCGCACGGCTCAGGCCGTCCTTCTCCATGCTGTCCTGACGCTGCCCGGCGCGGAACTGCTGGAGCGGGCAGAGAGCGCTCGACTCGCTAGCGGCTGCCGCTCGCCTCCTCCCAAGCTCCGGCCCGCTTCCTTGCGCCCGGCGATCGGTCTCCGTCACCCTCTCCTCGCCCCCGGCTCCCGGCTCTCGCGGCTGCTGTGGCTAGACGGAGCGACCTCCCCTCGGGCGGGCGCAGCCCTAGTGCCGCTGCGAAACTCCGCCTGCCGAGTCGTCGGCGGAGGAGCGAGCCGATCCCTCCTCTTCCCTCCCTGAAACGGAGTCTTCTGCTCAGACACCCAGGCGATTACATAGTCTCAGCCAAGGCACTGCACAGTCCAAATTCACTTCACCTAAAAGAGAAGACGTTAGGACAAGAAGAAAGTGCAATCAGACATCTCAGTCGTCTTGCTCCGGGTTCTTCCAGTCTCCCCGCCTCCTCCTTTACTGAAGTCCCCGTCGCTACCCGCTGTGCTCTCCTGCCCTCTCCCAGGCCGCTTAATCCTTTGGTTCCTCCACGAAAAGCTACATTACTTCACTCTCCCTGCAAAGCTGGAGAGGTCGGTCTTCGCTGAGAGAGGCTGGAGGGGCCCCACAGGGATGATCGTGCTCGCGGGGCGCAGGGGAACGGGAGGGGGCGTGCCGAACAGCCCAGAGTGTGCCGGGAGCGCGGGGGAGGGGAGACGCCGGGCACGCCAATGTCACGGCTTAATATTTATCCCTGTATCATTTTGTTGCATTGCTACCCTCCCCAACTCCCAGGGTCTGGATGTTCTGCGAAGTGGGGCTCTGGGGGCGTTCGGGGGTCGTGCACAAACCGATGCAGCAGCACTGGGGATCCATCCGCGTGGGGCCGCAGAATGTGGGTGGGGGCTCCCTGGACCCTGTAACCCGACGCTGGGAGTGTGCGAAAAGGGGTGGTCAAACATCTGCTTGGAAATTGTTTCCTTTCTTTCTACTTTCAGTTTTTCTATGAGGAGACATTTAAAAACGACTCTCAAGCACAAATACTCTTTTGGGGTAAAAGAGCCTTGACTGGAAAATGAAATTCTTATTTCGTAGCCGAGGACCTCCCTGGTGGCGACTCAGAGGGAGGACAGTCCATCTGGTCTGGGAGGACTCACAGGGTGAGCGAAAGAGGGGCCTCAGAGAGGGCAGTCACCTACAGGACCCCAAGGATGGGTGATACTTTCCTTGAGTAAATAAGAAAAAGGCAGTATTCCTGTGTCTTGCCCTTAAATTTTCATTTTCTTTCAATCTCAGCAAAACTCAACCTCCCCCCAAACAGAAGTGTTTGCGTCACGGGGGGGCGGGGGTGGTAAGAGGAAAGGGGTTACTCTAAACTTCTGGAGGCTCACAGACTTTTCCCCACTACAGGGATGGTCCCCGCCTATAGGCAATGGAAGCAGTGCACTATTCCCCTTTCGGGATGAGGCCAGATCCTGTCTACAGCCAGACATCCATCCACTCCTTGGAGCCCTTGGCAGAAAAAAGTGCTAGGCGCAGGGTGTGGAGGACCCCAATTTCCCCTCCCCATTCAAATGTCCGGGATGACCGGGGGGACCTTCCTCCCCACCACCGCCAAGCCGGCTTCGTTGTCTGGAATTCTCAGGGCACCCCGGAATTACCTTCCCGCAACCGCTGACCCGATCTCCTTCAGCCAAGAAATGAAAAAAACAAAAACAAAAAAAAAAAACAACTGCAAGCTTTAGGACCCCACAATGTGCTGAAAGATGGCACCGCGATCAGGGCAGAGTCCCACACTCTCAGCCTATCCAGAGCTTTCAAAAGTGGAAGGCGAATCCTGGGGGAGCCGGGAAACAAGCTCCCAGAGGCGAGCCTAGGGTCTGCACGAGGGCGAGGGCCACACAGGTAGTGGGGGAGCTGACGCTGCCGTCAGCCCAGCCCGCCCTCCAGCGTCCCTCCTTCCCCCAATCCAACCCGAGGCTCCGCTGCAAAGGAAGCGTCGAGGGACGTCCCACCCCCGCAGGGAACTGCGCCCCGCTTCCCCCGCCGGGCCCCGCACTGCCTGCAGCCCCAGCCTGGGCTTCTCCCCCCTCGTTCTGCGGACGGTTGGCTCCGGCGGAGAGAAACAGGAGCAGCAGAGCCTTCCCCTCCCACCCCCCCTTTCTCCTCCACTTTTTTTTTTGCTGTTGTTGCTTTCCCACGCTGGCTGAATGTGACTTGACCCCATTTCAAAAAAGTTTGACATAGTGCTTCAACATTTCCGCATTCCTCCGCGACTACAAAGGCTGCAGCCGCCTCCTTCTGCTTTCTGTCTCTGCTCTCTGTCTTCACACTCAATGAAATCCTTCATGTGCTTCTCCCGAAGCCTGCCAAGCACTGCAAGGGTCGCCACCAGCGCAGCGACAAGAGGCCGCGTCGGGGACCTCGACTGCGGCGTGTGCGCACACGCGGATGCACCCACGTGCACACAGACGGGCGCGCTGCGGGACCTGGGAGCCGCTTACCGCGGGACATGCGTTTAAACCGCGACATTTTAAATGATAAAAGTAAACTTGGATGCAAAAGCAAACGGGCGACCTCGTGGGGCTCCGAATTGGGGGCAACAGCCGGCGGTGTGCCTTCGTCCGAGTGTGCACAACACGTCGGCCAGGGTTACCAGCAGGAAGCCTGCGTTAACTCAGAGCTCGTGGCGGGGGAAGGTGGAGTCCACACCCACACCTCGTGCAGAGAAAAAATAGGGAAGGGAAGCACCTTCTCCCTCATGGAGTCTCCTGGGCAATGCACTTTAAACCTGAAATACGGTTCAGTGTCCGAGTGCAGTTCCGTTTGGAGGAGCTGGATAAGGAGTGTGTGAGTGTGTGTGTCTGTAAATGTCGGTGTTGGTGCGGACTGATAAGTCAGGACAAGATCTCGGTGTTGGGGTGTTGCTCTGGTGGAATGTACCCTCCCCATACCAGATGAGGAAGGGCTCTTTTAGGAGTTCAACTGACCCTCCCTCAATCTACCCCGCCTAGGTTCAGAAAGGGTTAATCAAAGTAAAATCAGCAGACACACAGCCCCCCATTCTTACCCCCACCCCCACGCCGCCTTCGACCCTGGCCGAGCCTCGCAATCTCCTTCGGGACCCCCCAGCCCGCAGCCCACCCACTGGAATGCAAGGCTTCTCACCTGAGGAGCACAGCCGCGTGCAGTTTCCCAAGGGGGCTTCGTGTGTCGGTCGGACCTCCACACGTACCCACCGCCGCCGGAGCAGGTAACGCGTCTCCGAGGAAGGAGTTACCAGCACTTTCTCCGGCAAGGGGGTGGGCACAGCGGCGGAGGGCGGAGGGACGACGGAGGGCGCCGCCTGCTTTGCTCGCCGGGGGCGGACAGGGGGCCCGCGGGGCTCCGGCCGGGGATCGCGGCCCGAACTTGGGAGGCTGCGGGGGCGGCTGCGCGGCGGGGGCGGGGACGGGGACAGGGACCCCGGAGGCCACCCTGGCCGGAGACCCACCCGGCGCCGGGGTCGGGGGCTCGCGGCGCAATGGCAAGCAAGTGTGCAAATTAAAGCCTTCCGGAGCAGCGGAGGCGGCCGAGACCCAGCAGTGCTCGGAGCCTCCTGCTCCTCAGCCTTCAGCTCAGAGCAGGGGGCGAGAGGGGGAGTTTAAATGAAAATTTCCGGCTCTCCCTGAAACTGCTGTGGGGGATCTCGCGACTCAGACAAGAGGCGTGAGAAGGAAAGAATCGGATGTGTCGTCGGGAGTCGCCAGTGATTCCATACCCGGGGCCGCCCCGAGTTTAGGGTTTTGACAAGATGAGGCGGGGGTGTCATCAGTCTTCGAGGTGCACGATTGGGGAAAACACAAAACAGCGGTAATTGTGAGGGGACGGTTGGGGTGGTAAATACCAACACTTTCCAAGAAACCGAAAAAATAAGACCAAAAAATAATTCTATTTAAAAAAATAATTGGCAGGACGCCTTGCAGAAAAGAAAATACTAATCTGTCCAAGCACTTTTCACTTTCAGCATGAGCTACATTTGTTTTGTTTTCCTCCGCTTCCTTTCGTCCTCACAAAGCCCTATCTTTTTCTTTTGGACAGAGGATATGGTTTGGAAATTGTCAGGCACTCCTGTGGTTAACGATCTACTTGAAAGGGCTGGCTGGTTCACAATTATTAAGTGGTTAGCAACTGCTGAGGGTTCACAAAGGTATTTCTGGGGAGCTAAAAAAGACCAAAATTTTGTGCAAATGACAGAATTGCAAGATAATAGGTACACACACCCATACACACACTCTGAGAAGAGAACATGATTCTGTGGGTTCTCAGTTTTAAATGCACTATTGGAATTCTGAAATTTGAAACCTTGTAAAAAAACGAAGAAAGTGTATTTTACCTGCTGAGAAAACCTGAATACAGTTACTTCAGGTGAAAATGATATTGAGAAGCAGAGGTGGGTTGCAAGACTTTCTACAATGGAATAAAAAAAAAGGAAGTTAACAGCTGTCTTTTTGGAAAGAAGTTCTCCAAGATTATCGTAGATAAATAATTGACACTTTAAAAAATCATCTTAAAGCAAAGCTTTTTTCTAAAAAAAAAAAGTTATTTTAGTGCTTTGTGGAGGAAAAAAATTCTAAATCCTGCAAAATTGTTTGAATTGGAAATATTCTCTTGACTTTTAACAGTGCTGTTAAATGCACATTTTTGCTGTAATGAGATTGATTCTGTACTACTATATGAAGTAACAGTTTAGGAAAATAAAAATTGATGTATTTCCATTAGCAAACATACTGCAGTATAGTTTTTTAAAAATAGTTAAAGCCAGTGAATGTGTTTTTTAAGTTTAAGATAATTCATGAAATACATTTTTTGTTTAGGAACATACTTCCTAAAATTCAGTTTCTGAACAAAAATTGCATGTATAAATATATCTGTAATCTCATTTTTAAAAATATATAATATATGAAATAGATTTAGGAATGTGAATTATTATGAATTGTACTTATATAAATTAGATCACTGTTACTTATTAACTAAAATTTAAACCAAAAATACAAAGCGAATCCTTTTTTATATTTTCTCACACTTTTCAGTGCATTTAAAACAGTATTTTCTTGCTGATAATGGAAATGTTTCTATAATTAAAAAATAACTGTAAATAGGTAGTCATAGGAACCAGTACATGATTGTAAGAATTTATTTGAGTAAATAATTTGTTTTTTAAAAATGGTAAGGTGTAAATATATTGAAAGTTAACAGAAAAATTCCTTTTCTACACTGTATTGAATTTTTAATTATTGAATTTGTAAAAAACCATAACTGCTTTGAAAATTTCTTTCTTTTGGTTATTAGAGCACTTGGACAATATAAAAAAATTAAATTGATTGATTATATGTCCTAAAATGTATTGTTGGATTTTTTTTATTATCTGCTTTTTTCTTATATTACTTGTCTTTTGTTTATCATTTTTCACTCTCCCTATGGTTCACATTAAATTCCTCTTGATTAAAGTTTTAGTTCCAAGGAGATTCAACAATGACTTGTATAAAATTAGTAAATGACAGATTTTGTTTATAGATAGCTTCCTCTGTGGGTAATAAGTTATCATAACAAAATGTGTACAAGATTTATAAACTACAAACCAAATTCCAACCATCGACCCCTTGTTTAGAAATCTTTATGAGTGAATATATAACATTCAAGAATAATCACTTGTACTAGTGTTTCCATCCTACATATCTGATATTCTAAAGTTGTAAATAACTTTACAGGTTTGTAAAAGTTAGAACTAAAAGGTGTATCTCCAAATATGGTATTCTAGTTTACACTGAAAATTTTCTTAGCATCACATAAGGCAAGTATTCCATGTGTGAACATTTTGATATTAAAAAAGTCTTTAAATTCTTTTTTTAAGATTAAACTAAACTTTAAAACTGCGGTCCATAATTGGGCATGTTGATTATTTACTAAGAAATTTCTTGTTACTTAGAAATTAGTAATTTACTTAGAATTAGTACCTTTTTAAAAAACAAATTGAATGTGCCTTGGATATTTGTTTGCCACTTGCTACCTTCCCTCAGAAGGTATTTTTATAAGCACTACTAGTCTAAAATTTTTTAACATTTTACTGTTAAAAAATTAGCATAGTGAATTAAAAAACATTTGGATGAAAGGAGGGCACAATTGACAAACAGAGAAAGTATGTGTTTTTTTGTGTGAAAATACAACAATTAGTACAATTTAAAAATTACATCTACTTTTAAATACCCTCTGATTAATATTGGCTGTTTTAATTTCTTTTTTAAAGTTCTAGAGACTTATCTATTACATATTAATCTTAAAGCTCCATGTAAAATAAATAATTGCTTTTCATCTGTAAAAATCTCCTGTTTATTATCTTAATAGAAAACATTCCCAAAGAATCTGAGCCATTAGTACTTAAGTCAGAATCGGTTTCTAGAGTTTTCCATTACCTTTAATCATGGAGTATAGTAGTCCTAAGAAGCATTCTAAGGAATCTCCTGTATTCCTGACATCCTCTTATCTCCATTATAAATCAAATATCCCTTTGGGAATCAGGATCAATCTCACCAAGTCAATATAATAACTTGCTTCTTACCTATCCATCCAGAGACCTGAGGAACTCAAAGTGACTGAGTAGCATTCTTAATTTGTCCTATAGATTTAGTATTTTGTCTCCAGATAGGAGCTTTCATCTCTTTGAAGCTAAAACCTCTAGAACATAGGATTAAAGGGGACAAGAAGCAAAACTTTGTGAGTGTTTCACTAGGAGTAAGGGTGCCACTCGTATATCCACTCCTTGGTTCTTGGATTCATGAATTCTGACTATGAGAGAAACAGCACTATATACTAAATGCCAGTTTAGAGCATCTAGGTAACCTTATCGAGAACATTACTTAAATACTGCATTGTGTTGTCACCTATCTGGTGCCATATTGTGTCTTTAGAAAGTTTTCCTTCCCATTGTTTCATTGAGCTTGCTATTTCAGGATGAAGGGAACATGAATTCCAGCAAATTCCACAAACCTGGACCTATTTCCATACTTCATTTGTTATAAAGTGAATCTCTTGATGTAAAGCAATGTTGTGTGAGATATTATGACCATTGATAAGGCTTTCTGTAAGTCTGTAGACGGTAATTTTGGCAGAAACAATACATAGGGGAAAGGCAAGTCCATATCCAGAACGTCTATCCCAGTAAGAAAAAAATTCTGCCCTTTTGATCAAAGAAGTTGCCAGTGTAACCATCCTGCCACCAGACTGCTGACTTATCACCCTGAGGAATGGTAGCATGTTGGGAACTCACTGCTGTTCTCTACAGCTGGCAGATTGTGCGCTCAGCAGTGGCTGCAGCCAAATCTGTCTCCGTGAGCAGAAATCTATGCTGCTGAGTCCATGCATAACCTCCATCCCTGCCATCATGACCACTTAGCTGACAAGCAATGGCAGGAGTGACTGTAGAAAGATGGCGACTAGTTTCCACAGAACACATCGTCCTACCCATTATAATTGTTAAAATTTTCCTTTACTGAAGTCACTGTTTGTTGAGCACTTATGAGACACAAATAATCTTCACTGGCCCGTTGAGCTCTATACACCTACCTCTTCCTCATGCCTTCTAGCCACCAATTTTCCAATTACATTCCTTCCAAGTCCCTGATTATAGAAGCAAACAATAAGGTCTCTGCCGGTGACTCAATGAACAGTCACATATCTGCCATTTCTCCTTCCAAGTAAAGTGAACTCTAAGATGCATTGTTCAACTTGCTGCCCACTAGGAGGACTGCCCGTCCCCATTGCCCTTTAGGGTAGTGCCTGCAGTTTTGCTGCTGTGCGCTTTAGAATATACCTACATAACGTGCAGAATCTGTAAACCAGACATGAAAGTTTTCCCTTTCTCAGTCAGCTGATCATAAGGAATTGATCATGAGGCCATAGGTGTAGATGGAGAGATGAAAGGTAACATGACTGGAGTGGAGACTAGGGACATATGGACCACTTCCTCATGGAACTTGTGCCTGCAGATCCTGCTTGATCTCATATATAACACTTCTATTTAATATTGGAGTGCTGCTGTGCATGCCCGACCTTGACTCTGTGGTTCAGCAAACTGAGTTCACGATGGCAATGAAGGCTGGCTGCATGGTGATTCGGGAGCCTGTGATTCAGCTTTCAATTTCGTCTAAGGCTTAGTACCGCTACTCATCAGTTTGCTATGCTGTGGTGGCTTGTCTGTTGCTGTGATTCTGGGAGCTATGCGACTGATATTTCACTGAACAGTAGAATGACTTATAGTGGACAAGTTTCAGCAAAGCTTCTAACCTAAGACAGACTAGCTAAGAAACAGCACTGGCCACCTATTTCTGAAATAATATGCCCTTGAAAACCCTAAGAATAGCAATAGAACATTGTCTGAAGTAGTGATTGAAGATGTGGTCCTCCAGTAGGAAGGCACATGAAATATGACTGGGGAAGATCTAGCTCTTCAAAGCAGAATCAACCTTAATGATTGTCTGGAATAAAGCTTTCATCCCAATGAAGGACTTTCATCGGTTGATGTGACACAATGCAAAATAAGGAGAAAGAACTGCAGACATCATTGAGTAATTGAAACACAGAATGTACAAAGTATGAAAATTTCCCACAGAAATAGGAATATGAGAAGTTGTAAAAAATGAAAAGGAATATGTAAAGATCAATGTCCTAGGCATTAGTGAACTGAAATGAGTAAGTATTGATTTCATTCCTATGCAAGGAATGATAACTTAGAAGTTATGTCATATTCGTTGTCAAAAAGAACAATGCTATCAGTGACAGAATACTATCTCTACACATACAAGAGTTTAGTTTAGTTTGCTTGGCTCCACAGTCAACACTCTTGGCACCAGTAGCCAGGAAATTAAAAGACGTATTGTGATGGGAAAGTCTGCTGTTAGGGACCTCTCCAAAGCACTGAAGAGCAATGATGTCTCTCTGGAGACTAAGGTGCATCTGATACAGGCCATGGTCTTTGCAATCACTTGTTATGCATCAGAGATTGGACAATGACTAAGGAGGATAGAAGGAGAATTGATGCCTTTGAGCTGAGGTGCTGGAGAAGAGTATTGAGGGTACCATAGACTGCTAGGAAAACAAACAGATTCATCCTGGAAAGGGTTAAACCAGGCGGCTCCTTGGAGGCAAGGATTCTGAGGCTTCATCTAACATACTTTGGCCATGTTGTGAGGAGGTATTGGTCCTTGAAGAAGGACATCATGCTTGGTAGGGTGGAGGGACAGCGCAGGAGGGGAAGACCCTCTATGGGGTGGATTGATTCAGTGACTGGGGTAGTCGGGATGGGTGTATCGAAGACGGTGAGATTGGCACAGGACAGAGCAGAGTTTAGGGCTGTTGTACATAGGGTTGCTATGAATCACAAGTGACTTGACGGCACCTAACAACAACAACACATACAAGGAAGATTTGTTAGTATTCAAATATATGTACTAATCATGAAAGTCAAAAGATGAAGAAATTAAAGTTTTCTTCTATTTCTTCTTAAGAAATATGAAATTGATTAAACATGCAATCAAGATGCAGTAATAATAATTGATAATTAGAATGTAAAAGTTGGAAACATGGAAGAAGAATCGGTAGTTGAGAAATATGGTTTTGGAGATAGAAATGAAGCCAGAGATTACATGATAAGACTTTTGTATAACCAACGATTTATTCATTAAAAATACTTTTTCTTTATAAAAAAATTTTGACTATACATTGAGGCCTTACCTGATGAATCACAGGAATCAAGTAACTTATAACAATGGAAAGAGATGATAGAAAACCTCAGTATTCTTAGAACTAGACCAGAAGAAGCTGACTGTGAAAAAACATTTTTTTACTCTAAGTTTACATTGAAGCAGAAAGAAATGAAAACAAATACATAAGAACCAAAATTCAACATTAAAAATAATCTCATTTGAATGTATAAAAATTTATCTCAAGAATAATTTTTTTTAAAAATAGTGGTTGTTAGTATCTTATTTCTTTTTAAAAAATTAATTTGAGTGGAAGTTTACTAAACATATATTTCATTCAATCATTCATAGATAATTGTTTTATAATATTAATCACAATACCCACAATGTCTGATCATTCACTTATTATATGTTGGTTTTCCTTTCATGCATGTTAATAAATGTCTAATAGCTATTTATTAATTGTTCTTACTCTCACCATGATCCCTCCTTTCCTATCTCTGGTAATCATCCAAGAGTGATTCCATGAATAAAGCTATGTATAGCTTCTTATCATTATAGTCTTAAACAACATTTATTGTTTTGTAATTGACTTTTTTCACTCAATGTAATGTCTCTAGATTAATCTATGCTGTGCAATATTTTTCAAATCCTTTACCATTCTTTACTGTTGCATAGCACTTCACTGTATAAATGTACACTAGTTTCTTTAATTACTTGTCCATTTGTGAATACTCAAATTGTTTCCATCTCTTTGTGATTATAAATAATACTGCAATAAACATGGGTATACATATATTAATTCATGTCACAGCTTTTATTTCTTCAGGATATATCCCTAGTAGTAGGATTGCTGAATCAAATGGTACTTCTATTTTCAACTTTTGAAGGAAGAGTCAAACTGCTTTCCAAATTTGTTGAATCATTCATTTTACATTCCCACCAACGTGCATGAGAGTTATATTCTCATTAAATTTGTTGTTTACTATCACAGATTGGGCACTGCAAACCGAAAGATGGACAATTTAAACCTGCTAACTGCTATGCCAGAGAAAGATGGGCAATCTCCTCTTATGCTGTTTATAGCCTCTATGAAAGATTTATAGAAGACCTGACAGAGGGTAATACATGAGTCAGTTCCAAGTGAAAAGCAATGAGTTGTTGTTTTTGTCCTATTAAACCTGTTATCTCTTGCCAGAAGGATTGACACATTGACTACTACAAGGGTTTAAGTACATCAGAAATGATGAGGATAGCACAGGATAGAACAAGGTTCAGATGGTTGTTCATAAGGTCACTATGAGTTGTACTTGACTCAGTGGCACCTAATAATAATTGCTGCTGGAGTGAGATGATATCTCACTGTTATCTTGATTGCATCACATAGAGAATTGTCTTGACTATTTCTTCTTGTGATTGTTGACAATATGAGTGTCTTTTTTTGATAATGTGCCTTTTCAAGTCTTCTGCCCATGTTGTAATTGGGCATAGGTATGTCTTTTTCTTGCATAGATGTTGTTAGAGTTTTCTATAAATTTTAGAACTTAGCTCTGTGTTAGAAATACCATTGCAAAATTCTTTTTCCAGTCTGTAGTTTCTCTTTTTACTATTTGGGAGAAGTCTTTTGCTGCACAAAGGGATTTAACTTTTAGAAGGTCCCAGTCATTTCATTTATCCTCTGCAGTTTGTGCAATTTTGGTTCTTTGGAACAGTCTGTTTATGCCTTAGTTTCCCCTAAATTTTTCTTTGGTGTTCTTTATGGTTTTAAGATTTAAGCCTAGGTCCTTGTTTCATCTGGAGTTAGTTTTTATATATGCTATAAGTTAAGGATCTTGTTTCAATTTTCTACAAGTAGATAGCCAGTTCTGCCAGCACCATTTTTAAGAAGCTATTTTTTATCTCATTCCCCAGATTTCTTTTCATAGTCAAAGATTAATTGTAATTATAGATAGGTAATTTATTTATTTGAGTTCTTAGATCTATTCCATTGGTCAATATGTCTGTCACTGTACCATTACTAAGCTGTTTTGAATATCATAATAGGTTTTGAGGTAAGAAGAGATGGCCTCCTACTTTTTTTTTTCCTTTTCAGGAGTGCTTTGCTTATCTAAGGTTTCTTTTCCTTTTCACATAAAGGTGATGATTACTTTTATACTTTACATATGTTTGAAGAACGTGAAGATGACTTGGAGCCTTTACTGAAGACGTTGAAATGCTACCGCTGTCAATGTGGATTACAACCTCAAGATCAAGAAAACAAAAATCCTCACGACTGGATGACAGGATCTGAATTGGTATCATACTAAATCTGTAGACTGATTTTGGTGGTATTTCTATTTGTATAATGTTAAGTTCAAGAACAGCTTTGATGCGGGGAGCTCTGGTGGCCTAGTGGCAAGAAGCTGTGCTGCAGTCCCAAAACTGCACAGTTCAAATCCACCAGATGCTCAATCTCCTGTGCCAGTTAGATGTGATTCAGTGGCGCACAAGGAGAAAAAAAATTTTAAAAGAAGAGTGGCTTTGACACACTGAACACTGATGACCAAATCTCAGACAAAGAAGGTAAAAGTTCATTTAAAAAGAGAAAAGGGAGAAATGACAAAAACAGATGAAGAGAGACTCTGAAACATGCTCTAAAACAGAGAGAAACCAAAGCAAAATAAAGAAATGCTGCAGAGAGCTTAAAAGAAGGTATCAGATGGTATCAGTAGACAAATTAAAGTTTTATAATAAAATGTGCAAAAACGTGGAATTAGAAAATAAAAAGACAAAACACACTTGGTGGCATTTATCAGAGTCAAAGAACTGAAGAAAAAAAAATCAAGCTTTGAGTTGCAATACTCAAGAAGATTTTGTGGTCAAAATATTCAATGACATGCGAAGAATCAAAAGAAGATGGAAAGAGTATATGAAGATAATTGGTCAACAATGAACCAGTCATATCCTTACATTATTCACAATCCTCAAGTCTTATTTGCTGTTAAGGAGCCGAATAGAATATTTCAAAGGGCAACTCAGGAAGACAAAGTCAAGTATTATAATGAAATGTGCAAGAATCTGGAGTTGGAAAATAAAAAGGGCCAAACTTGCTCGGCATTTCTTAAGCATAAGGAACTAGGGAACAAATTCAAGGTGTGAGTTTTAATAATTAAGGATGCTATGGGCAGAATATTGAATAGTCCAGGAAGCATTAAAAGAAGATGGAAGGAGTATATAGAGTATACTGTACCAAAAAGAATTGGCTGACGCAGAAGAATTTAAAGAAACAACATATAGTCAAGAGGCAATGGTGATGAAGGAGGAATTTCAGGCTGCTCTGAAGGACTTGGCGAAATATAAGACCCCAGGCATTGATGGAATACCAATTGACATATTTCAACAGACAGAGGCTGCCCTGGATGTGCTCACCAGCTTATGCCAAGAAATCTGGAGGACAACTACTTGGCCAACTGACTGGAAGAGATCCATATTTATTCCCATTCAAAAGAAAGAAAAAAGGATGACCCAACAGAGTGTGGAAATTATCAAACAATATCACTAATATCAAATACTAACAAAATCCTAGGGAAGATTATCCATGAACAACTGGAACAGTACATCGGTAGAGAATTACAAAATAAAAGCTGTGCTTAGAAGAGTCTGTGGCACTAGAAACATTGCCAATGTCAGATGGATCTTGGCAGAAAGCAAAGAGTACCAGAGGAATGCTTCATTGATTATGCAAAGGCAACAAACTGTGGCTAACCTTGAGGAGAACGGGAATCTCAGAACACTTGGTTGTGCTCATGTGAAATCTATACTTGGGACCAGGAACAGTTTTTAGAACAGAGCAAGGAAACAATGTATAGTTCAAAATCAGGAAAGGAGTGCATCAGCAATGCATCCTGTTTACATACCTTTTCAATCTATATGTAGAACAGATCGTCTGGGAAGCTGAGCTTTCTGAGGAGGAACGTGGCATCAAGATTGGAGGAAGACTCGTCCACAACCTATGTTATGCAAATAACAAAATTGTACTTGCTGAAACTGAGGAGGACCTGAAGCAGTAGCTGCAAAAGGTCAAAGAAAGGTCAATATGGATTGAAGCTCAACATCAAGAAAATAAAGATGAAGAAGAGATTGAGGTTGTTAACAATCACAGCTTGCTTGGCTCCACAATCAACACTTTTTGTACCAGCGGCCAGGAAATCAAAGGATGATTTGCATTAGGAAAGTCTGCTGTCGGGGATATCTCTCAAGAGTACTGAGAAGCAATGATGCAAGTCTAGAGACTAAGGTGCACCTGATGCAGGCCATGGTCTTTGCAATTACTTGCTATGCATCAGAGAGGCGGACAATGACTAAGGATGACAGAAGAATTGATGCCTTTGATTGTGGTGCTGGAGAAGTGTCTTGAACATACCATGGACTGCCAAGAAAAGAAACATCTGTTGTGGAGAGGATAAAACTGCGTTTCTCCTTTGACACTAGGATTTTGGAAGCTCTGCCTCATATACTTTGGGCACAAGGGCAGGAGGGACTGGTTCTTGGAGAAGGATATCATGCTTGGAAGGGTAGACGGACAGCGCAGGAGAGGAAGACCTCGTATGAGATGGACTTAAACAGTAACAGGGGCAATGGGAGTAGGTGTGTTGTAGTCAGTGAGGCTGGCTCAGGACAGGGCAGGATTCGGAGATTCAGAGCTGTTGTACACAGGGTCACTGTGAGTCTCAGAAGGCACATAACAAGTACATTTACATTATCTATTTACCTATTTTTATTTTTCTTTACTTCCTTTCTGTCCCTTATTCATCCAAGAATGACTATTTTATTCTCAAGTCTAAAACAGTTCATTTTCTCTTGAAACCACTTTGACTTTCCATCTTAAAGTTCTGTTACTATGCTACTTATTCCCTCTTTTTGCTTTACAGTTGTCTTCATTTACGGTCTAATATCTCTGGTTCCCTACTTTTAATCCTATAAATTTATTTTTAATATTTCTGTGTTTCTTTTCTGAGTGATGCTGTTATGTGTATTGATTTAGGGTTGTTGCTTGTTATTTTTGGTCTCTGAAAAATTTTCTTTCCATTTCCTGTAGGGGTTTGTCTAGTTTCAATAAACTGTTTTAATTTCTGCTGATCTAGAATGTCTTAATTTCACTGTCATATTTCAGAGGTAATATTGGTGGGCATATGCTTCTGGGTTAGTAATTTTTTTTTCTTTTCAGACTTTTATATATATCATCCCATTACTTTCTTGTCTGCATGGGTTTTTTTTGTTGAAAAATTGAAGTTTATTTTTATTGGTTCTCCTTCATAAACAGCTCTGAGTTTTACAAGATGCTTTCAGTATTTTTTTTTTATTTTGAAAGAAATTTAATTAGGATGTTTCCTTCTTTTAACACTGAAAATGTTTTATTTTAATTGTTTTTGCATTGTTGCACATTTTCTTCCCTTCTGCCCTCCCCTTTCCCTAGCCTTCCCCACGGTGCACCCCTTGAATCCAGATTGTTTTCATACATATAATGACTAGTCATATATTCCTTTTGGATAGTTTTTCCCCTCATCTGACCTAATGCAATGTTCATTATATATCCACTCTTTTCCTTCTCTCCCAACCTGCCCTCCATCTCTGTTGTATATTTAACAGCAGTATTATGCAGTATTTGTCATTTAGTGACTGAGCTGTTTCACTTAGCATAATGTCTTCCAGGCTCCTCCATGTTGTGTAATGTTTTAGGAGTTTATTGTTTTTCAGTGCTGCATAATATTCCATTGTGAGAATGTATCATAGTTTTTCTATCCATTCGCTTGTTGATTCTTGGCTATTGTGAACAACACAGCAGTAAACATGAGTTTGGAAACATCTGTTTGAGTCATGGCTCTGGTTTCTTTAGGGTGTATGTTCCTAGTTGTAGAATGCTGGGTCAAGTAGTATTTTTCTAACTTTTGAAATTCTGGTATTTCTATTTCTAGTTTTCTCAAAGCATCGGACTACTTTCCATACTGGCTGTACCATTTTACATTTCCATCAGCAGTGAATAAAAGTTCTAATCTTTCCACAACTTCGCCAGCATTTGTTGCTTGCTGACCTATTGTACTTTGATATTGTTGCTGGGCTGAGATAATATCTCATAGTTGTTTTGATTAGGCTATATCTTGATGGGTTGGTTTTTAAAAAATGTTGTTGTTGTAATCTATCCTCTTTCGGGTTGATTCATATTCTTAAATGCATATTTTCTCATTTATCATAATATTTTTCATAATATTTCATAATATTTTCTTCCAGCAAATCTTCAATGACTTCCTCTGTGCTTTCTGTCTCCTCCCGTTCTGCAATTCCAGTCATACCAAGCTATTGCTTTTGGTAGTATTCCACATCATTCTTATACTTTGTTCACTTTTTTCCTTTTTAAAAAAAAAATAATTCCTTGAACAGATTGTTATTGAGGAGTGTATCTTCCATCTCATTATATCTGTGTCCCATTGAATTAGTTTTGCTATTTGTCTTCCCAATGTGTTATCTATTTCTGAAATTTTAGCCTTAACATTCTGAATTTCCATCTGCTGATTTGTATGGTGTATAATTTATTTCTTGTCTTTTTTTTTAAATCTTCTGGAATCTTGTCAATATTTTCCTTGATTTTGTCTGTGGTTTCCTTAAACTTTTTGTGTCGGTAAAATCACTTAACTTTCATTCTTGGAAATTCCAAATCAGGCATTTTGAGTAGTATAGACTCTGGTCTGTACTGGTTCTGTAACTTTTTGTTGCTTGTTTGTGCCATGTTGACTTCTTTCGTGTGTGTGTGCTTTGAAGTTATCTTTTGTCTTGAAGACATTGTGGTGGTATTGCCTTTTTATTATTTTGTTTTGATCTATGTGAGCTCCACAAATATGCTACAGAACTTATTAATTTGGCAGGTAATTTGTATTTAATTTCTTGTCTTCAGGTGTGTGAAATAGAGGATGGATGTGCATTTGCAATTCTCTGTTCATTGTTCATACAGAAGAGGTGAAGGCAGAGTGGTCTTGCTGGTTGTAGTTTGTCATTGATTAAGTGTAGTAGGCATCAGTCTTTATGCTCCCACAGTAGGTGAAGCTTCAGGAAGGGTGTGTATAGTGGCACTGCTGTATGGATACTTTTACTGTGTGCTTCCAAGTGAGGCAAAGAAAAATAGAAAGAAATGAGAGGGCAGAGGGAGGGAGGAAGGGGGAGAGAGAGAGAGAGACTCAGACTATTAAATAATGATGAAAACCCCACAAAATCCAAAACCCAAAACTGACAGGAATACAAAACAGAAAGGTGGGGAGGGGAGAAAGACAAGAAAAGGGGAAGAAAAAAAACCAAAAAGAAGGAGGAAAAAAGGAAAAGGAATGGGGAAGGGGAAAAAAAACACTGAGAGAGAAAAGGTGGGACCTTGGGAGATTGAGGTGGTCTGGGCACCTGATTGGCACTCCTGCCGCTCCTGTGGTGGGGTAAAGGTAAGATGCCTGGCCCAAGGCAGTATTTCTGCAGGTCCATCAGGAAGCTAGAGTTTGAAGGCCGAATTAGGTCAGCTTTTCTTCCTACCTGAGAAGCAATAGAAGGCACTGGGGAAGGCCCAAGATTTAGCACAAAGCCACGGATGGTACCTCTGCCAGCTAAGGCCATTGAGGTGGGAAACCTAGCCTAGGATAAAGACTCTGCTGACTGATTCTGGCTGCCTAGTCTGCTTGGCCAAGGATGGTGTCCCTGCCAGTTCTGAGGAATAGGTGCAGATAGGGAACCAGTTGAAGGTGACTCACTCTGCCAGCATGAGGAGGTAGACAGTCGATGGAGTCACATTTGCTTGGAGCCTGATCTACACAGGTGCCAGACAATACAGCTGTGGTTGGGCAGCAGTTCAGACAGTACACTACCTTACTCTTAGTAGCCAGAGTGCATACACATACCCATGTAGAGGTAACACATAGCCAACGCTAACCCTACAGGGGTATCCTGCAGTTGGCAGGGATGCCCAAGGACAGTGCACGAGAGTATGTGGAGAGATGCTGCCTCAAATGAGTGTGTGGCATTTGCCAGGCTCAGCTTTTATCAGTCTGGAGCTGTCTTCCTTCTATTAGTCTAGAGGATGCTTCTGTCAGTCTAAGGGCTGGAGCTCTGGTAGCACAGTCTGTAGGGTGTTGTGCTGCTGACTGTAGAGCTATGAATCTCTGGTGATTCTAATCCACCAGTAGCTCTAAGGGAGAATAATGGACAAACTCCTCCCATAAAGATGTACAACCTTAGAAATGGATGAAGAGTCATTGTGATTCAGAACTGACTCAATAATAGTCACTCTAAAGTTTTTGAGGGACAAGCCACAGGCTAGATGGCCCCCTCCTGGGCATGGCACATTCCTCTTGTGCCCAAATGCAGAGAGTGAGTCTCTGAGAGTAGAGTTTCAGGCACGCCCAATACCAGATACAAAAATGGCACCAGACTGTCCTCAGGCAGAGTTGGGTTAGGGTCTGGGGGACAGAAACACTGCTGAATAGTTGGGTGGTGGTGGCAGGAAAAATTCACTCACCTAATACTAGGGATTAGTGTCATAGGATCCCTCTGAGTCATACTTGACTTGACAGCAACTAACAACTGCAATACTAAGAATAAATGAATAAAGATTACAGAGAAGAATTCACCACAAAGATGAGATGTGGTGCTGGAAAAGAGTTTTGAACATACTATGGACTGCCAAGAGAACAAGCAGACATCTCCTGGAAAGGGTGAAAGACCAGCTTTATCTGACACATTTTGGGCATGTTGCCAGGAGAGATCAGTACTTGGAGAAGAACATTATGATTGGAATAGTAGATGGTCAGTGAAGAGGAGGAAGATCCTGGATGGGATAGATTGCCATGATGACTGTGGCCATGGGGTCAGGTGTGTCAGAGACAGTGATATTGTCTCCAGATAGGTCAAGGTACAGAGTCATTGTTCATAGCATTGACTTGATGGCACATAACAATAACATTAGGGAGGTCTGGTGATACAGTGGTACAAAGTTGTACTGCCAACTTAAAGGCACAGTTTTCAAATCCACCAGCTGCTTTGCAAGAGAAAGATGGATAGTCTCCTCCCATGTGATTTACTGCCTCTGAAAACCAACCGGAGAGTGAGTTATGAATTAGTTATGACTCAATAGTACAAAGCACCAACACCCAGAGGGTATGGGGGAAAAGGGAAAGATTGCACTTCTCTTGTTATCAGCCAGTCACTGGTGTGGACATGGTTTTAGTCCTGGCTTTCTGTGCTGATCAGGTTATTTGCTGAAGATCACAGTGATTGTTCTGAGTCAGCTGTGTTCACAGTTTACCACTCTATCTCTTTAGTCAATGTTTTCTTTCAGTTTCTTCTTTCAGCCTTTATTAATTCCTTCCTCCTTTAACATTTCCTTTGAAACTCAGAGATTATCATTAGCATCCCTATCTCCTAACTTTGTCTCCTAGCATCTTAGTTTGGGCTGATAAGTGCCTAGTCTGACGTCAGTTTTCTACTACTGGGGATATTTATATAAAGGATACTTAAGGATAACCTTTTTTTTCATACCATAGATAAAAATTATATGCGGTGTTATGAAGATTATAAAATAAATACATTTAATTAATTGAAATTCTTTTTTATACTAGACTATGTGTTTTGCCCTTGCACTTTGGAAGTCAGCAATAACCAGATTCATGTGTCAATTCACCATACTCTTTCCTTTCATTTTTTATTCTAAATTGTTCCATGACTGACAAGACCCAGTAAGGTTGCATACTGCTTAAAAGTAGGAGCACTGTTGCTGTTGTTGTTATGTGCCATGACCTGGCTTCTTAGCGACCTATGCACAATAACTCTGAATCCTGCCCTATACTTACCCAGTCTCACTTTCTCTGACATAACTAACCCCATTTTCTCAGTTACTGTGTCTATCCATGTCATCCAAGATTTTCCTCTCTTGTGCTGTCCCTCCACCTTTCCAAGCATGATGTCTTTCTGGCAACATGCCCAAAGCTTGTGAGATGGAGCTTCAAAATCATTGCCTCTAAGGAATTACTTGGTTTCACCCTCTCTAGGACAAACTTGTTTGTTCTCTTTATAGTCTTTGAAATGTTCAACACTCTTCTCCAGCACCACAACTCAAAGGTACCAATCTTTCTTCTATCAACCTTATTCATTGTTCAGTTCTCTGATGCATAGCAAGTAATTACAAAGACCATGGCCTGGATCAGGTACACCTTAATCTCTAGACTGACATCAATACTCTTTAGCACTCTGGAGAGGTCCCTGACAGCACATTTTCCCAATACAATTCACCTTTTGATTTCCTGACTGTTAGTGCCAAGAATGTTGATTGTGGAACCAAGCAAGCTGAAATTGTTAATAATCTCAATCTCCTCTCCATCTATCATGATACTGCCATTTGGCCCAGTAGTAACAATCTTTGTCTTTTTGATGTTGAGCTTCAATCCATATTTAAGCCTCCAGTTCTTGGTCTTCTTCAGCAAACACATCAGACCCTCCTCATTTTCAGCAAGCAAAGTTGTGTCATCTGCATAATGGAGGTTGTTGATGAGTCTTCCTTCAGTTCTAATGCCACATTCCTCCTCATAAAGCCTAGTTTCTTGAATGATCTGTTTAATATATAGACTGAAAAGGTATCAAGACAAGATACATCCCTGACATACTCATTTCTCGATTTTGAGCCATGCAGTATTTCCTTGCTCTCTTCTGATGACTGCTTTCTGTCCAAGTAAAGATTTTGCATGAGTACAGTCAGGTGTTCTGGAATTCCCATTCTTCTCAAAGTTAGCCACAGTTTATTGTGATTCAAAGCCAGTCAAATGCGGTTACATAGTCAATGAAACATAGGTATACGTTCTTCTGGTGTTCTCTGCCTGCTATCAGCCAAAAACCATCTGACATTGGCTATGATGTCCCTAGTACCATGGCTTCTTCTAAACCAAGTTTATATATCTGGTAGTTCTGTCCATGTACTGTTCCAATTAGTTTTGGGTAATCTTCTTCAGGAGTTTGCTATCATGTGATATTAGTAATGTTGTTGTTATGTGCCGTCTAGTCACTTGCGACTCATAGCGACCCTACAACAAGCCTAAACCCTGCTCTATCCCTTGCCAATCTTATTGTCTCCTACATGCCTATCCCCATTACCCCAGTGATGGAATCAGTCCTTCTCATTGAGAGTCTTCCTCTCCTGCGCTGTCCCTCCACCCTCCCAAGCATGGTGTCTCTCTGCGAGGACTGATCTCACCTTGCAACCTGTTGTTCGATATTTTCCACACTCTGTTGGATCACCTTGTTTTATTGATATGGGAATAAATATGTCTCTCTCTGCTGTGAATATCTAATGAGTTAATCCACGTGAAGCACTTTTTAGATTGGCACATAGAAAGTGCATGTTAGTTACGATTATTACTAATATTTCTCCTGATAAAACAGCTGTAACTTCTTAGAATTTTACTGTCCTCGTTCCTCGGCAGCTAGCCCAGGATTTACTCTAGTCCACTGAAGAAGACTCAGTGTCCAACTGGTACAGCCACCACACTCTTGGAACTCTTACTGTTAGATGTTCTGTTTAATCCTCCTCTTCCCCTTTCTCCTCCCTTCCTCCATACTTTCTTTCCTTCCTTCTTCCTCTCTGTGTCTCTCTCTCCTTCCCTTCCTTCTCTTTCTCTACCTCCTTTCTCTTGATTTATGCCTTTCCTTACTTCCATCTATACTTGTTTACTACACATGTTCTATGTTACTTTTCTCTGACCTCCCTTCTGTTCTGCTATTTCTTTCTGCTCTCACTCACATAAGACTTTTGAAAGGAAAGAACCTATTCTATCATTGAGGAAATCCTCTAAGGAGTAACTCTTTGAATTTCTCACCTCCTGGATAGAATTTTGCTTTTTCAAGCTGCTGTTGCTTGAGAAGCCCCTTATCAAAAGCTGCTGGCTGCTCAAGTTGATTCTAAGTGCCATCTGAGCACTGGTAGCCCGTGTGTGGGTTATACCAGTAAGCACAATGCTTTAGAAAATAATGACTTGTCTTATTATCAATCATGAACTCACCAATTTTCTTGTTTTCTACTCCTAGGAACCATCAATTAAATTATGTGGCTACTTCAGTGACTAATAAAACTGATGATGAGAAAATGCAGGAAGGAGTGAAAAACTAACTCCTTTAGTGGAAGCCTTCTTGTGTGTGTGGGCTGTTCCCCTCTTTGTTCTCTCCTATTATTTCCAGAAACCCTTGAGTAAAGCTCATTTTTTAAAAAAATACTGTTTTATTGTATTTTTAGTGAAATTTATACAGATTAGGTTTATATTCAACAATTTTTAAATAGTTTCTTTAAAAATTGTTTAGTGAAATTGGTTAACATTCTTTGCAACGAGTAACATTTTCATTGTTTCTGTTGAGTTACTCGTTTTCCAGTAATCTAATTTCTCTGCTTCCTTACTATGTTTTTTTCTTTGGAGGCAAGGATTTTGAAGGTCCACCTGACATATTATAACCATGTTTCTAGGTGGGACCAGTCCTTGGACAAGGACTTCATGCTTGCAGGGATGGAGGGACAGCACAAGAGAGGAAGACGAGATGAGATGGATTGACACAGTAACTAGGGTAATGGGGGTAGGTGTGTCAGAGTCAGTGGCTCAAGATATGGCAGGGCTCAGAGCTATTGTGCATGAAACTTTCCATAAATTGAAATGATATAAAGAAGCAGTTCTGATTAAATTGTACAAGGAACATTTTTTTTAGTGTTCCCAGACCCCAAAATAACCTACCAAATAGCACTAAATAACATATACACCTAAAATAATGAACATTAAGTGTTTACAAAAACTGTTGAAAACTATGGCAGCTTGATGGTGGGATGCCAAGTGCAATTTCTGGGGAAAGAGACTTGCTGCTAAGGGTGCACTTTGCCTCTTCAAGGAACCATTCACTACCAAACAATCACAGAAAGTAGTTGCACTTTCTGTCTTTTTTAAAAATAAAAGGCAAAAATTTCCTTTATATTTCTTTCAATTACCTGAAAGATGTACTCATGTAGATCTTTCATATGAATGAAATTTTGAAAAATGGGGAAGAGCTATTTATTAATATAGTGGCATGCACACACATGAATATATTTGTTGTTGTTAGGTGCCCTTGAGTCAATTATGACTCACAGTGACCCTATGAACTGGATCTCGCCTGTGCCATCCTCATCATCTCTGACACACTTGAGCTCATTTGTTGCAATCACTGTGTTAGTAAATCTGGTAGAGAGTCTTCCTTTTTTTTACTCCTGATCTTTCCACACGTGATGTTCCTTGCTATGGACTAGCCCCTCCTAACAACATTCCCAAAGTATGTGACGTGAAGTTTTGCCTTCCTTGCCTCTAAGGAGTCCTTGGGCTGCATTTTTCCCCAAGACATATTTGTGTGTTCTTTTGGCAGTTCTTGGCATGGTCATTACTCTTCTCCAACACCACAGCTCAAAGAGAAGTCCAAATTCAGGACACTGTTTCTAGAGGTAGACTTTCTGTCTTGGCGCTGGAGAAAGGTTCTTGTCTTACTCAGTTTGTTTTTTGGTTCCTTGGAAGTCTTTCTTCCCCATCTGTGCTTGCTTGCTTCACCTGCTCTTTTGTATCCCAAAAGAGATGAATTTAAGACACACTTTACACTAATATTAACTTGTTAACATAACAAAGAAAAGAAAAAATTTCATTTCTAAATGAAATTATACTTACTTTATACTTACTCACTTCCCCTCCAGTGAATTCAGACTCATAAGGACCCTCCAACAAATTTCCAAGGTTACAAATCTTTATGGGAAGAGATTGATGTAGGAGCTGGTGGATTTTAGCCACCTGTCACATGCAAGCTGGAGGCCTGGCATGTATAATGCACCAAGCCACCTATCTGGGGGAGTTGTGACTCCATCCCTAACAGTTGTTATTGAGTTGATTCCAACTCATGGCAAACCATGTGTACAGAGTAGCATTGTTTCATAGGGTTTTCAAGGTTGTGACTTTTTGGAAGCTGAGTATCAGATCCATCTTTCAAGGGGCCCTTGGGTAGGGTTTGAACCACAAACGTTTCATTTATGTTGTTGGTTTTTAATGTTCTTATTATCGTTCTTACGTTGATTCAGAACCAACTCACAACTCCAGTGAATTTTTAGAGACTGTAATCTTAATGAGAAAATCCCCATTGTCCCTGGAGGAGCAGCTAGTGGCTTCATACTGCCTGCTTTGGGGTTCACTGTGTAACTTCTTACCACTTGGCCACCAGAGCTCCATGCAGGTGATTGCTGTTTTTACCACCTGAGAATCATGTTAAACATGTTTATTTTTTTTTTATCCAAAGGCACTTCAAGATCTTCGAGTTATATAATTAAGAGAAACCAACCAATCTCACAAAATATACATTTGTTTTAAGCTGCCAGTAAATCAAAATGCCTTTAAAACAAACTGCCTTTTCATGTTGTCTAGTTTTATAGATTTGAAATTAAAACCCATTTCACATTCCAGGTGGAAAGTTTTGAGGAGGATAAATTAGCTTGAGAAAGACATTGTCCCAAAGTGTTAAAAATAATTCTATTTTCTTTTTTCTTTAATGTGTTTGTATCTCAACTTTTTACATTTGTAGACAAAAATAGTTTGTACATCTTAGTTGCTTGAGCAGGAGGAAGTCATTATAATGAAAAGAGTTATTGAAAATGGTCCATGTTGTGTAATTCCCAGGATAAATGGGTTGAGCAGTAAATATTTCTGTTGTGAATTGTTTTATACCAAAATGTGCATTATTAAACCCATTTGTTGGACACATTGAAAGATCGAATATCTTCTTAACCCGATACTGGAAAATGTTTATTTGCTTTCCTCTGCTCAGATCTTGTTAGATATTGTTTCTGAGTTTCCTGGAATTCCTCCACATTAGAAAGAGGGAGGGGAATCATATATGAAGAAGGCAGAAAGGCAGAACTTACAGTTTATAAACACATATTTTGAATAAGATCACAAGGAATTTAAAATAGTATACATAATAGAAACAGCGTGTGGCAGATAACCTCCCCACCCCCACCCCGGTATCTTGAGTATCCTCTGAAGAGTGACAGGACTACAGTAGGCATGGCTAGGAGAATTTAGAATGTAGCAAAAAGACTGCGAATGACTATGATGGATTGAGGAGTGGGTTTCTGTTATGCTTCTTCTGATTTGATTAAGTCTGTTATTTTTTATGGACTATATGTGAAAGCAATACAGACTTACTAGTGCCCTTTAAACAACTGTGTACAATTCAAGCTGGTTTTGTTTCATTTAGTGTAATGGTATATGGGCCTGATCCCATGTTCCAAAGACTTTCAGAAACTCACAGTGAAAAACGAATGAAAACCCGAAGACTAGAGTTGAAGGTAATACCAATAGCTGAAGTGGAAAATACAAGAACTTTGTTTCCAGTCCAAAGTTTTCCTCTTTGATAACTTTTTAATTCCTTTCTCCGCCAGTAATTTCACATATCTAGAGTTGAATGCATGGCATATTGCACTGCGAATATAGAGGTCAACAGTTTGAATTTACCAGCTGCTCTGTGGAGGAAAAAAAAGATAGGCAGTTTCCTCCTGTCAAAATGTACAGTTTTGGAAACCTGATGGATTAGATGAGTTAGAACCAACTTGAGGGAAGTTTATTTGGGGTTGATAGAATCAACTATGTGGGAGAAGGATGGGCAGTCTCCTCCCGTGTGATTAACTGCCTCTGAAAACCCACTGGAGGGTCAGCCAAGGGTCGGTTTCGATTCTACCTATGGTACACAACAACAACCAACAACAACAGAGCTAAATATGAATTAGAATACCCCAGTGTAGATCCATTTATTTATGCTTTAACTCACTCACTAAATATAGAGTTTGCACCTACCAGGTGCCACAATGTCGTAGATCAAATTGTGTCCCCTCAAAATATGTGTGAACTTGTCTAGGTCATGATTCCCAGTATTTTGTGATTCTTCTCCTTTTTGTGACATTGTTACGAATTCTTGCCTCTGCCTCTGGAGCTCTGGTGGCTTGGTAAGGAACTGTGCTACCAAATACAAAAGTTTGAATCCAGTAGTTTTGCTCTGCGGGAAAAAGATGAGCAGTCTCCTCCTGTGCCATTTACTGCTTCTGAAAACCTGCTGTAGGCTCAGATATGATTCCAGTCGAGTCAATGGTACAAAACAACTACCACCAACTTTGCCTGGTGAGGATTTTTGTTTTCTTACTGTTGAGATATAATCTATATAGATCTTCTAGAGCAAACATTTCAAATAATCGTCTCTTTAAATAAGCAAGGTGTCATCTACATAACACAGGTTCTTGATGAGTCTTTCTTTGATCCTGATGCCACATTCTTCTTCACGCAGTCCCACTTCTCCAGTGATTTGCTTGACATACAGACTGAATAGATAGATATGAAGAAAGAATACAACCCTAACACTCACTTTCCCTGCTTTTAAACCATGCAGTGTTCCCTTGCTCTGTTTGGACAAAAGCTTCTTGGTCTGGGTATAGATTTTGCATGAGCACAAGTAATGTCCTGGGATTGCTGTTCTTTTCAATTTTAGCCATAATTTGTTATGAACCACACAGTCAAATGCCTTTGTATAGTCCACAAAACACAAGTAAGCAAACCATCTGACATCAGCAATGATATCCCTTGTTTCCCTACATTAAATCTTGCTTTAGCTTCTGGCAATTCTGTGTCAATGTAATGTGCTGTCTTGTTTGGAATGATCTTCAGGAATAATTTGCTTGTATGTGATTTTAAAGATATTGTTCAATAATTTCCATATTCAACTTTCTTGAGAATAGAATCAAATATGGATATTTTCTAGCCAGTCAGCTTTCCTCCAAATTTCCTGTCATATACTAGGGAGCACATCCAGAGCTGCATCTGTTAGCTGAAACATGCAAGTTGATATTAATTGATTCCTGGGGTCTTATTTTTTGCTAATTCCTTCAGTGAAGCTTGTCCTTTTACCTTAATTACCATTGACTCTTGATCATATGATTCTTCCTCAGTTTTTCAGTGTCTATCAGTTCTTTTTTGTACGGTGACTCTGTATTCCTTCCGTCTTCTTTTGATCCTACTTGCCCATAGCATCTCTCAGTATTGCAACTCAAAACTTGAATTTGTTTTACAGTTCTTGCAACTTTAGAAATTCCGACTGAGTTCTCGCTTTTTTTATTATCCACACAAATTCTTTACATATTCTGTTAACGCAGCCTTACAACCAACCAGCAGCCCTCTCATTTTACACAAAGTCTGTGTGGCTTTTTTTTAAACCGGGCGGCTCCTTGGAGGCAAGGATTCTGAGGCTCCGTCTAACATACTTTGGACATGTTGTAAGGAGGGACAGGTCCTTGGAGAGGGACATCATGCTTGGGAGAGTGAAGGGACAGCGCAGGAGGGGAAGGCCCTCTATGAGGTGGATTGATTCAGTGACTGGGATAATCGGGATGGGAGTGTCAGAGACAGTGCGATTGGCACAGGACAGAGCGGAGTTTAGGGCTGTTGTACATAGGGTCTCTATGAGTTGCAGGCGACTCGACGGCACATAACAACAACAACAACAACACAAATTCTTTACATATTCTGTTATAATACTTTGCTTTGCCCTCTTGAGCTGCCTTTGGAATCTTCTGGACTTGTAGAATCTTCTGTTCTATGTACTTCAGCATTTCTTCCCTTAGTTTTGACTTTTTGACACTTTAGTGAGATAGACACCCATTTTGGTCTTCCTCCTCTCTCTTTGTTTTGCTCTCTTTATGGATGATAGCTCCTCACCCCTGGACTGACAAATGGTGATAGAGAAAAGGTTTATCTTACTCAGATCCACAATGAACACCTTTGATTCTAGCAGTCTGCAGATATATTGCACTGGACAAATGTGCTGTCAGGGATCTCTCCAAATTATGGAGGAGCAATGATGTACGTTTGAGAACTAAGGTTTGTCTGATTCAGCCCATGGTCTTTTCAAACACTTGTTAGGCACCTGAGAACTGACCATGAATAAAGATGACAGAAGAAGGATTGATCTCTTTCAGTTGTGGTGCTGGAGAAGATTTCTGAATAATCTATGGACAGCCAAAAGAAAAAACTGATACATCTTAGAAAAAGTGCAGCCAGAGTGTTCTTTGGAGGCAAAGATGGTGAAGCTTCATACATGCTTTGAACCTGTTACTATGAGTGGCTATTCCTTAAAATGATACATCATACTTAAAAAGGTGGAGGGTCAGAGGCTCCGTGGAAGAAAGATCAGTAAACCTTTCTTTTGCAATTACAGCCTGAGGTGGGAGGGCCAGTTGGAAACCCACTGGAGGGTTAGCTATGAGTATATCCTCACTGATCGATGATGAGGGGATTGTTAAACCTCTGCCAGTAGTTAGACAACCACAAGAGGCAAGATTAAGTTATGTTAAAGAGGACTAGGCTTTGTTATCCTAACAAAATCAAGTTAGGGCTTGGTGCATCACCCTTACTTATGTCACCAGCCTTGCTCAGGTTATAGCCCTGGTCTCATGAAAGGGAAGAAGTCTGGAGTGTTGCTTGAATCACTTTTATAAGAGGGTGATGCCCATAGAGAGGTAGGAATCTGACTACTACCAACAAAGAATACAAAAGTGGGTGTGTCCTTTGAACCTGGAGTCCCTTTGCTAAGAACCTCCTAGACCTAGAGACAGGTATATACTAAGGTACAGTAAAATCTCCAAGCAACACTAGACACAGATGTTTAAAGAAAACAAAGACCTTCTTCCAGAGCTGATTAGAGAACTCCTTACACTAGAGTGGACACTCTGAATTAGAATTTTTAGCTTTGTAAACTGTGAAAGACTAAATCCATGCACTTGGTATGTTTATGTATAACATCACTAGTTAACTAAAGCAAACATGTCATAAGAAGTTACTACTAAAGCATTAGACCTCTGAAGAATTCTTAAGATTGAAAATATAGAATTGGAAGTCATATAAGTGGCAATAGTGTCATTGAGGCAGATGGAAATTGAGAAAAGTTAGTGGAATAGGTGCATATGGGGAGAAGTGGATGAGCAATGAACTGATTCTGTTAAATTGCATTGAGGACTCTTTGCCAGGAATTATACATCAATAAAGCAGCAGGTCTGGGACCAGTGGGTAGAAATCGTGTGTAGAACTGTTGCGGAAAATGTTTCCTGCAGTGAATCACAAAATTGTTGTCGACATTCCTGGCACAGTGGAAGCTAGTATGAGTGTGTTATAATGAACTAGGATATTACCAGGTTCTCATCAGCAAAGTCCTAGGGCATAAACAGAAAGAAATTGAACAGTGAGTATGATATAGGTTTATTCACTTACGTGATGGTTCTCAAAAACGTGATAGGAGCCTCAGTTTGAGTGAGGCAAGTAAAATATAGCCTTCAATATGTATTGCATCTCAACATCAAGAAATAAAAAATTCTCACCACTGAACCAATAGGCAATATCATGATAGATGGAGAAAAGATTGACATTGTCAACAATTCCATCATACTTGGGTTCATTATCAGCACCCTTGGCGCCAAAAGTTAGATCAGGAGACATATCACTTGCTTTAAGAAGGTCTGCTCTCAGAGACCTCTCCAAAGTTCTGAAGAGCAATGATGTCAGTTTAAATACTGAGGTGTGCCTGATTCAAGTCATAGTCTTTCCAGTCACCTATTATGCATCTGAGAGCTGAACAATGAATATAGATGACTGAAGAAGAATTGATGTCTTTGAGTTGTGGTGTGAGAGAAAAATACAGAATATCTCATGGACTGCCAAAAAGAACAAACAGATATGTCTTGGGAAAGTGTAGGCAGAGTGCTCCTTAGAGGTAAGGATGGTGAAGTTTTGTCTCACATGCATTGGGCATGTTGTTAGGAGGGGCTGTTCCTTGGAGAGGAACATAATGTTTGAAAAGGTGGAGGGTCAGTGAAGGAGAGGAAGACTTTCATTGAGCTGGATTGACACAATGAGTGCAGCCATGAGGTCAACAGTGTCAGAGATGGTGAGGATGACCCAGGATAGGACAGGGTTCAGATATGCTGTTTATAGAGTTGCTATGAGTCGTACTCATAATGACAACAATGAGCCCTTTTTTAAGATAAAATTTTTCTTTTATACTCATTTACTTACAAAGTGTGTATACATTGATATTCACATTGTATCTTTCCCATTAATATTTATTGAACTTGTTGAGTAGAGAAATGGGGTGGGTAAATGGTGAGGTGGCAGATATAAACTTATGGATGGAAAAGGGACATTCTAAATACCTACAATGATTAATAAAAGACTCTGATGTCCTACTAGATAAGGAATTGTGAAAGGCAGGTGGTCTGAACCCACTAAATGCTCTTTGGGAGATAGCTAGACATCATCTTCCTGTACAGTTTACAGCCTCTGAAAATTCACTGGAGAGTTAGCTATAAGTTGCTTATTACTGAAGGACAATAAATTAATAATTATTAAATTTGCATAGTGAACTTACTGGTGCTTGACTGAAGTAAGGTGGGTTTGGAGAATTACAGTTAGCAAAGTTACAGAATAAATAGTGGAAGTGTCTGATAAGCTCCTCGCTATTCTTAACTAGATGATGAACAGAGGATAGAGAAGAAAACTAGGTTCTGTATTTTCCTAAAATGATAAAGGGGGGCTGGTTCAGTAAACAGCATCCGTGGTATCTGTGAGAGGGTAGAACAGAGAACAGGCTTAAATTTTGACAAAGGAAAAAGTGGACACTGACTAGTCCAAAAAGTTTAAAGTCTGTGCTTGTAAATTATGGGAAGAAAAATCTCAAAAGGACTGTAATTTAATTGTAGGCATTTGTATAATATGTTTAACCACAGAAACACTATTTTTTCTAAAATCATTCAGATCAATATGAATTTGTTGTTGTTAATTTGATTATTCATTGTTATTGATGCTCTCTCTGGTAAGAAAAAGATGCCACTTAAATTTTGCCTTGGTTCCTTTTGGAGTCTTCTTTCATAGTTCCCAATTTAAAAAATGTCAAACTTTAAGGACAATACATTTTCCCATAGAAAATACCTTCAGTTTTTTACATGCACCAAGAATGTAATCTAGTTGGCAAAACTCTTAAACTAGAGAGCATGTTAGGTTTCCAAAGAATTCTCATATATGAAAGAAAAATACTGCATTATTCCTAATTTTCTTTCACCAAACACTACAATTTTTAATCTTGCTCACATATTCATCATCTTTTTAAAAATCCATACTTGCCTTAAGTAACATTTTCAAATTTTAAACAAATTCGTTTGGGGTATTTTTATTTTCCCTTTAAGAAGTGAGATTCTTTTCAGTGTGCCCATACATTTCCCCCTTGAAAATATAGCATTTTATACTATAGTGAGGGTGGATAATTCTTTTGTCACTTTCACTGTTTTTATGCTCCTGCTAGAGTTCTGGTATGAAGGGAGCCCTGGTGGTATACTCCATAGGGAGGTGTACCGCTAACCTAAAGGCTAAAGGTTTGAATCCACTTTCAGGTCTGTGGGAGAAAGATGGGCAGTTTCCTCTCATGTTTTACAGCCTCTGAAATCCTGCTGGAGGATCAGTGATGAGTCAGCTCTGACTTGGCAGCGATGGGCTGGTTTTGCTTTTGCCAGAAAGCTGCTCTGTTTAAACTCAGCCGTTAGTGCTACTCTTAAGACTTTTGCACAGGGCCAGAGATAACAGATGTAGTTGAGCCCAGCTTGTTACTAGCTTGCCACTGTGTCACAAGGATGGAGTATAATGCTCTGCACTGTGAAGATGCTTTCATTATTAGCTCAGCCTTTGAAATAATTCTTGAAACCATTACGTTAAATACATAAAATAGAATTAATGCACTTTAAATGGTGCTCTTGTGTGGCCTAAAGGTAAGGAGTTGTGCTGCTAATACAAAGCATATGGTTTGAATCCACCATCTGCTCCATGGGAGACTTCTTCTGTGTGAATAATAGCATCTGAAAACCTCGAAAGTAAGCTATGAGTCAGTTCTGACTTAACAGTGTAACGACATAGGACATAATTTCCTGACATGAATAATGATCTCATAAATTTATAGACACATTAGGTGCTATCAAGTTGAGTATGAATTATAGTGACCCAGTGAACAGCAGATCTGATCCCTGTCCTATCCTGTGCCACCCTTGTTATTTCAAACATATTGAATCCATTGTGGTAGACACTGTGTTAGTCTATCTAAACTGAAGGTCTTCCTTTCTCTTGCTAGCCCTCTCCTTTCCAAGTGTAATGTCCATCTCCAAGGAATAGACTCTCTAACCAATAGACTGAAATGAATGTGAAATGAAGCTTCGCCATCCTTGACACCAAGAAGCATTCTGATTGCAAATTCTCCCAGATGCATTTGTTCTTTGGGCAGCCCATAAGATATCCAATACTTTTCTCCAGTACCACAACACAAAGGCTTCAATTCTTCTTCAGTCATCCTTAGTCATTTGTCCAGCTCTCAGATTCATAGCAAGTAATTGAAAAGGCCATAACCTGAATTGCATTCCCCTTAGTCTCAAATTGGTATCATTGCTCCTTGGTAATTTGGAGAGATACCTGATCGCAGAATTTGCAATTGCAATACATCACCTAATCTCTTGACTGATGGTACCAAACATGTTGATTGTGGATCCAAGTAAAATGAAGTTGTTGACAATTTCCATATCTTCTCCATCCATTATGAGGTTGCATCAGTCCACTGGTGGGAATTTTTGTTTTCTTGATGTTGAACTGTAATTAATATTGAAGGTTGTATTGTTTGATCTTCTGCAGCAAGTACTTCAAGTCCTCCACACTTTTAGCAAGCAAGGTTTTGTCATCTGCATATTGTAGATTATTGATGAGTATTCTGAGGAGGACCTGAGGCGCTTGCTGCAGAGGGTCAAGGACTACAGTCTCCAATATGGATTGAGGCTCAATATCAAGAAGACAAAGATCCTCACCACTGAACCAATTGGCAGCGTCAGGATGGATGGTGAAGAGATTGAGATTGTTCCCAGCTTTAGTTTGCTTGGCTCCACAGTCAACACTCTCAGCACCAGTAGCCAGGAAATTAAAAGATGTATTACAATGGGAAAGTCTGCTGTTAGGGACCTCTCTGAAGTACTGAAGAGCAATGGTGTCTCTCTGGAGACTAAGGTGCGTCTGATTCAGGCCATGGTCTTTGCAGTCACTTGTTATGCATCAGAGAGTTGGACAATGACCAAGGAGGATAGAAAGAGAATTGATGCCTTTGAGCTATGGTGCTGGAGAAGAGTATTAAGGGTACCATGGACTGCTAGGAGAACAGATTCATCCTGGAAAGGGTCAAACTGGGTGGTTCCCTGGAGGCAAGGATTCTGAGGCTTTGTCTAACGTACTTTGGACATGTTGTAAGGAGGGACAAGTCCTTGGAGAGGGATATCATGCTTGGTAGGGTGGAGGGACAGCACAGGAAGGGAAGGCCCTCTATGCGGTGGATTGATTCAGTGACTGGGGTAATGGGATGGGTGTATAGGAGACAGTGCGATTGGCTGGAGCAGCGTTTAGGGCTGGTGTACATAGGGTCGCTATGAATTGCAAGTGACTCGACAGCACATGACAACAACAACAACAACATTCCTCCAATCCTGATGCCACGTTCTTCTTCATAGAGGGAGAAAACAATCCTGATGCATACTTTTTAAATTTTTAAACCATACAGTGTTCCCTTGCTTTGTTTAGACATAGCCTCTTGATCTAGGTATAGGTTTCTCATGAGCACAACTAAGTGTTCTGTGATTCCCATTCTTCTCAATGTTAGCCATAATTTGTTATGATCCACACAGTCAAATGCCTTTGCATAGTCAATAAGCCATGAGTAAACATTCTTCTGATAACTCTCTGCTTTCAGCCAGGATCCGCCAGATATCAGCAATGATATCCTTGTTGCCACAGTCCCTTCTAAACCCATCCTGAACTTCTGGCAGTTTTGTGTTGGTGTACTGTGTTAGCCATTTTTGGATGATCTTCAGCAATATTTGTTTTTTTAAAAAGTATAGTGTAATATATTCTGATAATTGTAAAGCTTGTATCTTGCATCTGTAGCTGCTTAGTATCATGCATATGTAGCTGCTTAATTTTTCTATAAAGTATAGCAAATGCTATTTAAATCATGATATAAAAATCTTTCCAAGAAATTTTTTACCAGCAGCAACATTTGTCAGAACTGATTTTGAAGGAATTTAACAATGGGGGTTGTACATTTGGGAGTAAAACTTGATATTGACAAACACTTGTCCCCTATAGCTAAGTACTTAAAAGGGAGGTGTTCTACATTTACTATATGTCCATTGTATTTACCATCACAATATAATATTTACCTTTTAAATTGATAATTTGAAAGATTTCATAACAATAATACTGTTGGTGTTTTATCACTAAGAACAAGCATATCCTACTCTTCCTTTAGAATGAACTGACAGCTTTTCAGTCCTTCTTAAAATAAACAAGTTCATGGAATTTCAGAGTAAGATGTTTCTGCTTTTCTCCCTGCAGTGTTAAGTCTTTGGAAAGCAGTTGCCTTACATGCTGGAGACTTCTCTTACTCTGACTCTGCTTGATATGAGATCAAAGGGCTTTCATTTTCTGTATCAATTAGGCTGGCTGTCTTGTCTCAATGAGATTAGGTGGCCTCTAGAGAGTAATGCCACCAGACCAGAGCTCCATAAGCCGCTGGTTAGCATACAACATGACTGTGTTAATTCTTTCTAAGTGATAGTTTCTCTAATCTGATGTCTTTCTTTTATGAGTGTGTCTGTGGCTCACTGGTTCAAAGCAACCGTGCAGCACACACCAGGCCTAATAATCTGTGATTTGAGTTTCTAATAAGGCTGGAGACAAACACAAGTTCTCTGTTGGGCTTAACATCTTTCCCAGACCAGAGAAATGCCCAGCTTCTTGCTTGTTATTTTGTTTTATAAGACTAGAAGTACCAGACTATTTATCCCAAATAAATTCTGTCCTCAATATTTATCCCAATGTTGCATAAAGAAGAGATTATAAAAACATTTCTTGTTTTCCATCCAAATCTGTGGAAGATGAGTGCTAGACCTTGCAGTGCCTAGTTCTGTCATCTCTAAGTTTGTAGTCTGAATTTATCAGTCATGTTTAATCACCTCTCTTGAGTTAAGACTAGTTATCAAATTAAAGAAATGAAACATTATTTTTAAAGGAACAGACAAAATATAGTGTTTATCAACAACATTCTTTTTGAACATGTGTACACATTCATAGATTACCTAGTCAGCTCCTTCTCTAAGAAAGGTTTCCAGGCTTAAGCTCCCTGGTCTGATTTCCTTTGACATCTCCAAACGTCTTTAGACTTCAGTCTGTTCTTACTTTCTTCCCCACTATCCTGGGGAATTGACTGTCCTTCTTAGTCACAGTCTCCAGCCAGTACTCACATCTGTCTTCATCTGTTACCTCAGTGCTAATTTTTGACTGATCTTTTTTTTTCTGGCTACACAGGTATTCAAGATCCCAATAGGCATTAAGTAAATAAAATATCATGGCAAAAACAGTTTTTTTGTTTTCTTTATTAAGGGACTAACACCCTAAATGTTTAATTTTCCTAGAAGTAAAAAAGTCCACATAATCTATTATTATATCATCAGTTCCTGTTCTCTCTTTGATCCACCACTGTCTATTTTCTGTCCCCGCTCTGCTGTTCCCATCAAGACGGGTAAGAACACTGTTCAATTCTCCTCCCACTTACATGTTTTGCACATTTGCTAGTAACCACTAGTCTCTCTTTGAGGAAAGAGTTCTATTTGTCTGAGTTCTGTTCCCTTTGCTCTCTTAGTGCTCTTTGTATCTTTCTAAGGGTTCTAGGTTTGTTTCCCTAGAAGCTGTGCTGCAATCCCAAAGGCATACAGTTCGAATCTACCAGGTGCTCCATGGGAAAAAGATGGGCAGTCTCCTCCCTTGTGATTAACTAGTTCTAAAAACCTACTGGAGGATCACCTATGGGTCGGCTAGACTCCATGGTACACAGCAACCCTTAGAAGTTCCTATTTCTCTAGAGTTTCTTTCTTGTCGTTCTCATCACTTGATTCTCAGCACTCCTAGGGTCTTGGCCATCATTTGCTTTGGATTTCCATCTCCATTTCCCGGCTGGATTCCCCTCCAGTTCTAGCTCTGCACCTCCAACAGTTCATAGGAAATCCCCTTTAGACACTCAAATTTCAACATGCACTTAAGGTTATGATGCAATCCCTATGGATTGTTTACATAGATTTCTTGTCCGGACTCTGCCATCCTCCTGAATGCCCAATAGTAAACAGTGACTCTCTGTCACTTCATATCCTTCCACTTGTACCTCTTGAAAAATCCTTTTAGCCTCCTTCATTCTTCATTGCCCTGCTTGAGTGTAGATTGGAGTGTATCACCTTTTACCTGGAAGCTTGTATCCAGGCTTCCCCCTGTCATTATCCTAGAACTAGACCTGCTGCCTAGAGAATTTATATTAGCACAAACTCCTTAGTGCAGTATATGATCCCTTCAACCCTAATAAATAAACAAGGCAAGTAAACTTTACCTTTATCTCTGTGCAGCAAGCATAAGAATGAATCCAATCCCCTGCTGGGAATGGATTCAGGCTTCACTCACCCATATTTCCATTTCTCATTTCCAGCCACTTCATTCATGGCACTTTCTCTCTCTGACTAACCACCCAGAACCAGGCCAGACATTATATCCAGCCATCCTAAGTCTAGTCACTGGGTTCCAGTCATCGGCCCAGAAGTCTGCATGATTCCTCATACTTCAGATCAACCAGTTCCTCGCCACCCTCCAGATCCACAATTTGAGCCCCTGAGCTAAGTCCCAGTGTAGAAGAACTCTGTCCCCCTACACAGATGTTCAGGCAGCCTTTTTCTGTAATCTAGTGACCCACAGCTGGGTCTTCTGAGGTTGAGAATCTATATTTTGATTGCTTATACAACTCTCCATTGAATTGGCTATTCCAAGGGAAATCAGGGTTTCCTTGACCCTGTAAGTGCATTAATTACCTGAGAAACATCTCACAAAAATCCACAGAGACTATTGCCCATCCTCACTTCTTTTAACCAGAAGTGATACAAGTCAAGAGACTCATCTGACAAGGTCTAGAAGAGATCAAAAGTATCATGAGACTTCTTTTTGTGCCTGTGGATGTGTGGTGCTGTACCCCATGCATAGATGTTCTTAGCACTCCAGGAAGCCCAGAGGGAGCTCCTAGATACAAGAATCGTCATTACTGGGTCCTTAATGTATGGATATGAATCAGTATCCATGTAGGATTGATTACATCCCTCTTCTGTTCTCTCCCTTTCTGAGATCAGCTTCTAGGGTGGGGCCTATGTAAGCTCTACTCATTAACACATGTTTAAATATTGTTGATCTTCTTATAACACAAAAGTCCCTTGATTGCTAACAAATTCCAAGGCCTGTTTTCATAAACCAGAGACAAAAGGCCAACAAGTTCTTTGTTCCATAATAACCTTTATAATATGTCAAAGTTTAAGATTTTAGTTATTCCGTCTCCCACCCCAATACACCTTTACACACTGTCTTAGATATCTAGTGCTGTTATAACAGAAATAGCACACATGATTGATTTTAACCAAAAGAATTTTTTTTCACTCTTTGTTTAGGAGGCTAGAAGTCTGAATTTAGAATGCCAATTCGATGGGAAGAATTTCTTTATCTGTTGACTCCAGGGAAAGATTTTTGTCTCTTGTCAATATCTGTGGACTTAGCATTCTTTGGAGATTTCCATGTATCTTGGAAATCTCCTAGGCTTAGGAGGCTCTCAGTTCAGGGGCCTTATACAACCAGCGGATGCCCTCTGCTCCCAGATCTTCTGTCTTGGTGATAGTCAGGCTCCTCCTTCTCTGCTGGCTTTTCTTTCTTCGTATTCCTTGTAAGATACAAGAGTTGTTATTTACAGGCTACACTCCAGAAACTTGGCTTAAATCAAATCAAGGCTATACCCTGAGTAAGGTCTTACAGACATATCACCATAAATCTAATTTAACAAGTTAAATAACTAACTGACTTATAAGAGATCACATGGGAGGGCCTGATTACGTTATTACATAATTGTCAAATTACATCATTAAATAATTGCCAAACCACTGAGGATCATGGGCTCAAGCATGTCAGAGATCATGATAAGGGTACAGACGAGGACGAAGTGCAGAGTTGTTGTTCATAGGGTCACTATGGAATGTAGCCGACAAGAGAGCACCTACCAACACTTATCTTCAAGGAGATGAATGGACACAGGGATTGTGACAATGTGTTTAAGCACAGCAGTGATTGTGAAGATGGCAGAGGATTGGGAAAAGTTTTGTTCTGGTTTTGGTAAGGTCACTGTGGGACAGAGCAGACATGGCAGCACTTAACAGCAGTAGATGTCTTGTTCACCTTTTCCCCTAAGCCAAGGACTTGGATTTACCTCCAACATGAAATAAAGAACCTTAGTTTATTACCTTGGGCAGAACTGGTTGCCCCTTGCCCTCTTCCATTTCCTGGTTATGTTTCTCTGTAATAGCACATATTGTATTGAAACTATCTAATTACTTTTCCATCTTTCCCCACTAGACACTATCTTAACAGGGACTAACTTTTTCTCATCATTATCATCCATTGTGCTCACAGTATACAATATCTACTAAATAAATGTTTCATTAAATATACTCAATTCATTTCGCCTATGTTATTTATATTTTTAGAAATTTTGTTATTCTTAAATGTCAGATTATATTTTTATTTTGAACCCCTACTTATTAATTTACTATGAGTATTGCACCTATAATGGCTACTACTTGTATAGATCATTGAAGAAAGTTAATTACTGGAGGAAAATCATATTAAATTGATAGGAAACAGTCTTGATCTGTGGGAAATCAAGCCTGAGAGAAACTGACTAAAAAGGAATGGAGTAAAACATGACATAGAGTGCTTAGTCATGGCCTTAGAATGCCAATAAAATGTGTAACATCCCACACCCTCGAGTTAGTTTTCATAATTATTAACTCTATTTAATACAAACGAGACAATAAAAATGAAGGTAACTTAGGAAACTGAACAAATTTATACTCAAAACCAAGAGAAATAATCCTCATAGACCCAACAAGTGTAGTTATCTCTGTAATTGTTAGATGTCATAGAGTTGATTCCACTGTTTTCCTCCAAATTGCCAAATTACAAGAGAGAGAAACACAGTATCATATTTATGGTGAACTGGGGAAATGTTATAGGGAAAAAGACGACCACAAGGACCAGTACTTCTCTCTGCTCTTCATTCTCCTATCCTTGCAAATTTACATGTTCACTGCAAGAAAACCAGTCAACTGCATCTTCCACCATAAACTGAAATATTGATCAGAGTGAACCTACTTTTAGTCACTGTATTTGGCACATACAGATACAGAATTATTTTGTGGTCTTTGTTACCTACTTTATTTAGATGATTTACATTATTGATAATACCAAATACTGTACAACATGAATGGAATTAGAACAAATGTTGCTGAGTGACAAAAGTTAGTCACAAAAGGACAATTATAGTATAAAATCAGTAATATATATACCTGAGGAATGGTTTACATGCAGAAAGAATAAATCTTGGAGGGTTAGCAGAAATTGGAAGAAAGCAATAAATATTTTTTGCAAAGTACATAAAAATACATGATATATATTCCTAAAAGGGAGAGTATACCTTCCTAGTAACTTACTCTCTATTATTTTGCTATAAATTGAGGGGGTGAGGAGATGAGAAAAAGAGAAAAACAATGTTACTAATACCAGTGATTACTAATTAATGATCATATGAAGTAACTCGCTTTTATTTATTTTTAGGATGGTGACTCATCCTAAAATAAGATTATTTCAGCCAACTTAACATATCCAGTAGCTATGCCTGTATTTCCCCCTTCACTTTCTTTCTCTTTTTTCTTTCTTTTGAGTCATGCTGTGCTGTGTATGGGTATTTCCCAGTATCAACAACGAGGCACTTAGATCTCCACTGAACCCATATCCTGCTTCCTACACCTTTCTTAGTTTTACTTATGAATCACTCAAAATTTTATATGTTTTCAGAAATTACAGTTACTTTTCAGTATATGGCATCTACTACCCCCTCTATTTGAATTCTTTTTAATATCCTTTCAAAGGAAGTCCTCATTACTCATTCCAGTTTGCATAATTATCATTTGCTCCAATGACTAGATTAATTATTCAGACTATGTCTTTGCTCCCTTTCTTGTTCCTTTGCTCATGGCTTTCTTTTTCTGTACTAAGGTGATTTTGGTAGTGAGCCTTCTCAGTTGGGTGAAGTCATCAGACTCTGAGGATATCACAGCTCATTTGTTATCGGTTAGGCATTTGCTGATATAAAAAGCATTAGACCAGTAGTGATGCAAGATAGGGAGAGGTCAAGATGGAAAGTAATTTGTCTGCTTTAGGAAAAAAATGAGATGCAGAACCCCCCTCCCCGCCCCCTACAAAGGGATGGCCAAGGCATGCTGACGGAGTTGGTATTGGGGAGTTTTTAACAGATTTTGAAGGATGGAGAGAGACTGAGTCAAAGATAAAGAAAGCACCTAAAAGGAAGACCAAAAACACCCAAAAGGAAGAGAAAGCCTAAGGAGAGGGAAAGCCATGGTGGGGGGAGGAAGGGAGAGAGAGCGAGAGAGAAGGAGGGAGTAAGGAAGAGAGGGAGGGAGAGAGAGAGAGAAATATTTAATGGAATTTTAGAGTCTAAACTACCTCATTGGTCAGAGTATTTTTACTTGTCAGTAGGGACAAAGATGAGAGTTAACGTATGAATTTCCTTCTGCATTCTTTAAAATTAGAAACTGAAGACTCAAGAACAACTTCCTAGGCAATTCTAGTGAACTAGAATTAGGTAGTGGTGTTCAAGTTTTAAAAGAGTAAGTTAAACTTCATTCAGGGAATGTATTTTAAGAGGTAGTTTAGACAAGAATTGTAAGCTTCCTAGAAATTAATTGAAAATTTATTAGTGAGGGAGGATAGGACATGTGAAAACCTCAAATTCACTGCTTTCAACTGAATTCAACTCATAGTGACACTCCACCAAGTTTCTGAGATGGTAAATTTTAACAGGAGGAAATGGCCAATCTTTCTCCTGAAAAGTCACCTGAAGATCTGAACTGCTGGAGATGTAGCTTTTGGTTTACCAGTACAACTAGCTTTGGACTATATCACCAACTTCCTTTTGGATGTTTAAGAGTTGACAATGTAGCCGTTATAATAAATAATATATTAATAAATACATGATATGTATATGATATGATATTCTATATGATAGATATAGAAAGAAATAATCCACACTCTCTCATTTCTCCTTGCTGGAAGAAACACCATTTATATCTATTTCATATTTAGCCTTCTGGAGAAAGTCAATGCATTTGTAAACATATGTATGTGTGAGGTTTTGGGGTTTTTTGTTTGTTTTGTTTTTTTTTTACTACACACATGATAGCCTACTGTATACACTACTGTGCACCTTTCTTTGTAAGGTAAATTGTAGCCATTAAGTAGATACTGACTCATAGCAATCCACAGGATAAAGAAGATCTGTCCATAGAATTTCCAAGCTGTTAATCCTTACAGAAGCAGCCTGCCTCATCCGTCTCCAGTGGAATGCCTAGTGGGTTTCAACCACAAATTTTTGTTGGCAGCTGAATGTTTTATCGATAGCACCACCGGGCCTCTTTTTCTGAATTAATATTCTTTACAGATGGTCCAAAATGTGATAAACCATTTCCTTTTGATGCATATTTATGTTCTTAGTATTAATCTTCTGTTACTAATGATACTGCTATCATTTATAATTATATTACTGTTGAGCAGAAATAACAACATGAAAATATCTTGATGGAAGGATTAGAACCAGGACCGATTGATATAAACCAATGCTATCATATGAAACAAGTATTTTTATGCTTCACATTTATAGATAAATGTATCACAAACGTGCAGAAGCTCCAAATAATTAGGTATGATATGTCTGATAACAATCTGGAACAAGGTGTCCATTGGGAAAAGAGCTGGACAAGGAGGTAGAGGTGGAGGAAGAAAATGTGCAGCAATGGAAAAAAATTAAAACACTCTCGATGTTAAAAAAAAGAAAGATACTTACTCTCCTTTACCCATTAGGTTAGATACATTTCCATTGGATGTTTATGTAAAAGTATTCCAAGATTTATATGGTGGTAGCGGTTGTTAAATGTTGTTGAATTGATTGACCTGATGTGACAAATTAAAAATGCTTTTCAGGATTTTCCAGGAAATCATCTTTAGGGAATAGATTGCTAGATCTTTCTCCCATGGAGCCATTAAGTGGATTTGAACTGCCAGCCTTTCACATTGATAGTCAAATGCTTAGACTTTGTGCCAACAAATCCTGTTGAGGGTAAATTTTACATGCCAGAAAGATACCTGTGTTAATTTAAGAGATACTTCCATTTATACTTCATAATCTATGAAGTCCATGTCTATAATAATCTGTTTATATGTTGTCATGTTAAAACGAATCAAAACTTTAATATAGTCACAATTTTAGAACCAGGGAAGGAGGACTCAGGACTTATAAAATGGTGAGTTCCACGACGGTGTAGTAGGGGCTGAGTTCTGACTCTTAACAATTGAAGAACTAAATAGGATCTGAATTGACACTCCTGTCACCTTTTTTACTTTTCTAAAAGATGTCTTTTGAGTCTGTGCTTTTTTTTGTTAGATAGTGTTTTATTTTTTTAAAAAAGGAAGTTAATAAAAGTTTTTTATACCTGTTCAGGATGTTCAATACAAATATTAATTAGTTATTGATATAAACGTGGAATGTGATATTTTTTTATCATATTGATGTCTATATTAATAAGCAAAAGTATTGGATGCGATCTGTCACGTGAATCCGAGAGTCACTCTAAACTTTAAGATAAGTAGTATTTTTTTAAATAAAATTTTATTTTAATTGTGGTTTTAACAAATGTTTACAAGATATGAAGTCTTAAATATTTTTATCAAATTAAAAAAAGAGAGAATTAGGATATAGAAAGAGCAAAAAACTTTGCTCTTTTGGATCACAAAAAACTTATTTTTACTTTGGCTTTTTTTACAGTGAATTTTTTATTTGTAAATGAGGAAATCCCACATTAAAATAATAATAAAATGTATAGTATAATACATACATAAGTCAATACATAATATTTTCATATAATATCTGTGGGAGAAGGATAGGCAGTCCCCTGTGCAATTAGCTGTCTCTGAAAAACCTACCAGAGGGCCAGCTATGGGTCGGTTCCAACTCAACGTACACAACAACAACAACATTAAAACATAGGCAATCACTTTGTCTGCAAGGTCCATGTTTTGTACAGGGAACTCTTGCTTCCACTACATCCAGTTACATCTGCTATGCACAGTTCTCTGATCAGGATTTCAGAACTCTATAACTTTAAACTATTCTGACCACCCTAGAGCATTGAATATCCAATGAATTGCCAAAAGAATAAACAAATCTGTCTTGGATCAAGTACAAAAATGTTGCTCCTTAGAGGCAAGAATGGTGAAAAAAAGATATTTTTCTGAGAAAGGTGAAGGGTTAGTAAAAGAGGAAACTGAGGGAAGGAAGCACGATGGATTGACACAGTGATTTGTAACTATGGGCTTGAGCATACTGGTGATGAGGATGGTAGAAGATAGGGCTAGGTTGAGATCTGTTAGGATTGCTATGAATGGTAGCTAACTAATTAGCACCTAACAGCAACAGAGCTTAGAGTTATCATTAGAAGAATGGCAACAAGGTACAAAAGTTTGGCCATACCTTCAATGTCCCCTCTTCTTGCCCATGTTACCATTAAACATTCATTTCTTTCTTAGAAATGTTTCTTTGTGCAATTGTTTTTAGTCTTAATTTAAAATTGTTCAACAATACCCAAGACACCCACAACCAAGTAGTCAGGGTTAACATTTTCCACAATAATGGACCTTCCCTTTCCAACAAATAGACAAGGAACATGTTTTCTCCCCCTGTAATGATGATGATGGCAGTTAATGTGCTTTGCAAAGTCTGTTATGTATGTACTTTGAGAGTCCGTTCTAAGAACACCTTATAAGTTATCTTTTTATATAAAGTGGTTAGTTAACAGAAATCTTATATGCTCATCACTGAAGACACATTTAGAAGAAATGAAAATAAGCTCCAGTAAGAGGAAATTAAATGTCCTTCAGGTAAATTTTCCACATGTAATGGGGTGTTTCAAATTATTGGTAAGGTGAGCTAGTGAAACCTTCCTAGGAAGTCTTCAGAATTAGGATAAATTTTCACCTACCATTGGGTATCCAGGGTTATAAATTTTAATGGGAGGAGACCACCCATCATTTTCCTAGGAAGCAGCTGGTGAGTTTGAAGTGTTTTCAGGGACTGAGGGATCCAACAGCAAGGAAGCTGCAGGCTCACAAGGCTGTGGAAGCTGGTGAATCAGGTTCTGACCTGAGACTCCTTTTTGCAGGAGTGCTGAACCCAAAAGTGGAAAGTCACAAGGTGATTGGAACAGGAGAATCCCAAGAACTTTAGTTCAGAGGATGATCTGTCAGATGCAAGGTCCACAGCTATTTAAAAACTGTTTCAGTCTTAGCTCTACCAGCGTGATCTTTGGAATCTAGTTTAGCTTCTCTCAGGCATACTTTGTTCTATAAAATGGGGATGGTAGTACTAAACTCACATTTTAAAAATGAATATCTTTATGAATATATAATATAAAATCATACAACTCAACTATATGAAGTGTGAGATTCAGTAACTTTTAGCATAGTCACAGAATTGTACAATTTTAGATTCTTTTCATCACTCCAAAGAGATTGTGGTCCTTTATGATTGACTTCCTTCACTTAAAGTTTTCAAGAGTCATGATGCTGTAACGTAAGTTAGTGCTTCATTTCTTTTTACTACACAATAATATTCCATGTTTGGATAGACCATATTTTGAAAAGCCATTCATTAGTTGATGGATATTTGAGGAGTTTCTGGGTTTTGGCTATTTTGAATAATGCTGCTTTTAACATTTGTGTACCTTTGTGTGTGTGTGTGTGTGTGTATGTATGTATATTTTCAGTTCTCTTGAGTGTATCTTTAAGTGTGGAATTGCTGGATCATAATGTCACTATGATTAGATTTGAGAAAGCACTAGACTATTTACCAAAATACTAAACCACTTTACATTCCCACCAATGATGTAGTTTCTTTTCTCTACATGCTGGTTAATACCTGTTATTAACTGTCTTTTTTAAAGTAGCCATCCTAAATGAGTGTGAAGTGTTAAGTCATTTATGATGGGTGTTGGTTTTCTTTTTTCTTTTGAAGCTTTCTTCTTTTACTTTTAGTGAAATTTTATAAATCACATTGGTTTTTCATTCAATCATTCATACACATTTTGTTGTATAATAATACTTGCGATTATTTGTTTACCGTTGTTTGCCATCAAGTCAGAACGCACCCATAGTTGACCTTCCAGTAGGTTTTCAGAGGAGTAATTCTTACTGAGGAGATTGTCAATCCTTTTCCCTTGAAGCATCTGGTGGGTTCAAATTGCATGCCTTTGGGATTGCAGTGTTGTCCCATTACAATGTCTTGTTAACTTTGTATTGTATATTGTTTTTCTTTTCACCCAATTTATATTGTCTATTATCTGCTTATTAGTTCTAACTCCTCTATCTCTCTGTTCCTATTCCTGCTAACCAAACTCACAATGTTTTGAATATCTAAAACCCCTAAAACTCATCCAGTTTATAGTGATTCATAGTGATCCTCCATTGAGTTTCTGAGGAAACTGTCCTTGTTTCTCATGCACAGTGACTCATGGACTCAAACCGCCAGCTATTCAGCTAGCAGCTCAAAATATGATCCACTGTGCCACCAGAACTCTATTTGTGAGGATCTAATGAAAGTATGTCTGGTGGCTAGCAGTAAGAAGCTGTGTTGCAATTCCAAAGGCACTTGGTTCAAATCCTCCAGTTGCTCTGACGGAGAAAGATGGGCAGTCTCTTCCTGTGAGATTATGGTCTCTGAAAACCCACCAGAGAGGTTCAGCGAAAGGTGTACCGACATGATGATACACAGCAGCCACTACGACAACAATGATGAAATAATGATTACAAAGTGATGTGCAAGCAAATGGTTCTCAAACTTGACCATGCATCGTAATTACTTGGAGAACTTTTCAGAACACAGATTACTGGTCCCAACCCCTCAACTATCTTGTCAGTTTATCACACTTTGATGACTTGCATGTTGCTATGATGCTGGAAACTATACTGTGTTTTAAATGCTGTAAAATTTGCCCATGGTGGAAGGTTTCAGCATAGCTTCTAGACTAAAAGAAATTGGGGCGGGGAAGCCTGCTGGTGAATATTATTGTGTACCATACAGAGCAGGGCAACACTGCATGGTTCAAAATTGGGAAGGGTGTGCGCCAGGGATGTGTCCTGTGTCCATATACCTTTTCAACCTGTATGAAGAGCAGATTATCCGAGGGGCTGGGCTCTATGAGGAGAAGCATGGCATTAGGATCGGTGGACAATCTGTCAACAATCTGTGTTATGCAGATGACACAACCCTGCTCGCTGAAACTGAGGAAGACCTCATGCACTTACTGCAAAGGGTCAAGGACTGCAGCCTTCAATATGCACTGAGGCTCAATGTTAAGGAGACAAAAATTCTCACCACTGGACCAATCAGTAGCATCAGGATGGATGGTGAAGAGGTTGAGATTGTTCACAGCTTCAGTTTGCTCGGCTCCACAGTCAACACTCTTGGCACCAGCAGCCAGGAAATCAAAAAACGTATTGCGATGGGAAAGTCTGCGGTTAGGGACCTCTCTAAAGTACTCAAGAGCATCGGTGTCTCTCTGGAGACTAAGGTGTGCCTGATACAGGCCATGGTTTTTGCAATCACTTGTTATGCATCAGAGAGTTGGACAATGACTAGGGAGGATAGGAGGAGAATTGATGCCTTTGAGCTGTGGTGCTGGAGAAGAGTATTGAATGTACCATGGACTGCCAAGAAAACAAACAGGTTCATCCTAGAGAGGGTTAAACCAGGCTGCTCCTTGGAGGCAAGGATTCTGTGGCTTCGTCTGACATACTTTGGACATGTTGTAAGGAGAGACAGGTCTTTAGAGAGGGACATCATGCTGGGTAGAGTGGAGGGACAGCGCTGGAGGGGAAGACCCTCTATGAGGTGGATTGATTCAGTGACTGGGGTAATCGGGATGGGTGTGTCGGAGGCAATTAGATTGGCACAGGATAGAGCAGGGTTTAGGGCTGTTGTACATAGGGTCGCTATGAGTCGCAAACGACTTGATGGCACATAACAACAACAGCAACAACCACCACCACCATAGAGTTGGAACCAACCCATACCTGACCTTCCAGAGGGTTTTGAAAGGCAGTTAATTGTACAGGCGGAGATTGCCCATCTTTTTCCAGAACATGATCTGACTGGCTTGCTTTGAACATGTCATCAGGAAGGATCAATCACTACAAGAGGACACCATGTTTGGTGAAGTGGTGGATCAACACAGGGATGGCAGATCTTCGGTGAAAAGAATTGACAAAATAGCATCAGTGATGTACTTGAACATGCCAGTAACCATGTTGATGACTCAAGAAGAGAAACATTCTAAGGAATTCCAGGAATTGTAGTTGAGTTGCTGGTAGCTATCTACTTATCTGTTTGCCTGTCTATCTACCTTCAGAGTTTTTGATTCACTAGGTTTTGAGGAACTTGATTGGACGTGCCCAGTAAGTTCTCATTTAATGCTATTGCTTGGAGATTACATGCTGAGAATCACAAACATAAGGCTGATAGCACTGTTAGCTGGTAGCAGTGTTTTCTTGTTACTCTGTAAGCAAGATCTTGACTTAAATCCTTAAGAAAATGAGAGAGGCATATGAAAATTTTGTCAGTTGAAGTACAATGACAAAACAGAGAAATCCCTGAAGGAACTGAACCTGTTTGAGGGCACTGAATGAATAATTGTGCACACTTTGTGCACACTGATGTAAGTGTTCCTGCACCTCTGAATTTGCTGGTTAACAGCACTTGACAGGAAGTGGAAGTACAAAAATAAACAAGAAAGGTTCATCTCGTGGCATTGCTGGGTTAACTGAACACAGGAAGTTCTGGAAATCTTGCAAGACTGTCTGTTCCTTTGAGATGTCTAGCCTGCTATTAAGACCCCAAAGTATTTTATGTTGTTGATGAACATCTGAAATCAGCTACTTTCAGTTTGCTTATGGCTAGCTTTTCAGTCCACTGTGCTGCTTTAAAGTATTTGAAGTTTCCAGGAACACAAATCTCAACACTGGATGTTTTTGTAGTGAGTTTCATTTTCAAGTTGTCACACATTTTACTAAGTATTTCAGTAGACTTCTTATGGCTAACCCTCAAATATTTTTAAAAGCAAGAGAGATCTTTTCGAGGATTATAGTTGTTGTTAGTTTCAGCAGCAACATCCTTTTTACTATTACGACACAAAGGGAGCTGCTAACAGGTATATTTTCTAGTATGAATATACATTTACAACATTTTAGTATGTGTTAAAAATATTTAAATCTGTGTTAAGAATAATTCTGAATAATTGACCTATCATTGCCATAATTGTTAGACTTTCACATTTTCGCATGGAGGGATTATCTTTTTTAATTCTCTTGGAGGAATTATCTTGTAAAAATTTCTATAGATATGACTCCCATCTCCATCCCAGCCAAGTAAGTAAATACATGTGGAATAGAAGCTCAGGAAAATTGAAACTAATGAGACTGTCCAAAGAGTTTAGTGGCAAATTCATAACAGTGATGAAGCAACAGTTTAAAACCGCTTGATAGTTAGAAGGTGTTGAGGTTTTATAGGAACAATGCGCTCTTGATTAGGAAATCTTATTGTGGTGGATTTCCTTGCTCTCCATCGTACTGATCTCTTTAACGTTGTGAAGCTATTTCCTTTCTAAATACAGAAACTCTCCCATGCAGAGTCTTTTTTTCCCCCACAGCTGGCTTTCATCACTTTATGCTAGAAACCTAAATATTTCAGTTTCTTCCACTTTATTTTCGTTTAACAATAACTTCTGCCCAATCAAATCATTCATCTTCTTCCCTCTATAAGTATTTTGTGGAATTGAATGAGAATTTATCAAGCACCATTTGGAATCCTCTAACTTCTCTTTCTAGTCCTTTTCAAAGACTCTTAGTCTGAATTACATGTCACAGTTTCAATTAAGTTTATTTAACCATTTTTAAATTTAGAACTAAAAATTCATTGTGAACTTAGGCATCCCCCCTACTTTATGTTATAGATTTTTATGTGTAAATGAAAGACTAAACTTAAACCAAGACTTTCTCTGTAGCTTACATAGTATACTGCACATTTATAAACAATATTTAGATATATGGCACAGAAAAGCAAATATTATGCTTTAAAATGTCTCTCAGTGACAATAAAAGCTAACATTTATTTTCTTTTTATTACTAAGTTGATGAAAGAGTGATTTTGTTATGTGTAATTTATTTCATCTTTCCATCAACCCTGGAAGTTAGGGATTTTATTATTAGCCCCAGAGTTACAGAACTAATAGAGACACAGCTTAAAAGATTTTTTTTAAGATGAAGTTGCATTGTTGTTTTAACTTTACATTTTCTGGAATACTAATGAGGTTGAACTCCTTTTCATTCTTCATTTATATTCTACCAAAAAACCAAAACAAACAAAACCACTCATTGCTGTCGAGTCAGAACTGACTCAGAACATCCTCTAGAAAGATTTTGGAGGCTTTAAAATCACAGGGAAGCGACTGACCATTTTTCTCCAAAGAAAAAGCTGCTGATGGATTTGAACTGCTAAAGAGGAATGCCAAAGAGGATCGGTCTGTGGGTTAGCAACGCAATGCTCTACAGACTGTATGACCAGAACGCCCTATGTTACTTCTGCAAATTGACCTTTATTTCATTTGCCCACTATTCTGTTAGGTTGGTGAAGTTGTTTTAATCAATGTTAGTTATGTGTTATACATTTTTTAATAATCTCTTTTATAAATGTAAATATCATACAGATATTTATTGCAGATTGAATATAGATACAAGAGGGACTACAATATAAAGTTAGGAAATAACACTTAATACTTGACCATTTTGATCCTGTTTGCACTGATAAGGTGTTCTTTCTTTTTTTGTTGAAGGATTCAGGTGTTTGTTTATGTGGTGGGACTAGGCGGGGGGGGGGGGGGGGGAGGGAGGGTCATCCTTCTTCCCAAATCAGGTAACAAAGGAATAACAAGTTACCAACTTTGAATAAAAACATGAAGAAGTGAATATAGGAAAGGTGGAAGTTAGCAGCATATTGCCTTGTTCAGATCAAGAATTATAAAACTGAACCCATTTGTCAAGTCAAGGAATAATTAATAGAATAGAGTAATATTAGGAGAAATTCACAATGAATGATAGATGGACAATTGAGACAGGGAATTGTAACTAGTTTTTGCCAACTCAAAGGCAGGAAATTTGAAAGATGGGTACTCCACCTGTGTGATTTACTGCCCCTTAAAATCCTGGGTTTCAGCTTTGAGTTGATTCAAACTTAACAATAAGTAATAAATTAAGTTGTTAGGATTTAATAATTCTTCCATATCTAACTGACTTTGTAAGATGAGTTGCCACTTGGTTAAGTCATGCATTTCCCAGAATAGACATAGTACATCAGGGCAAGTCATCTGTCAGAGGTAAAGAGAATGTGTTTGGTCATAGCAGAAGTGATGATGAATTTAGAAAAGTACACTGTCTCTCTTCAGATCTCATCTCCCTTGGGAATACTTACATACCTTGTTGAAAGAGCTCACTGAAATTGGCTATTGATCTGTGTGCAAGGTGATTGCATAGAAGAAACTACAACCCTCGGTATATTGATCTGTGTTTAAGGTCATTGCATGGAAGAAACCACCACCCTCTATTTAAGTGTTGGTGTTGTGGGGATTTTTCAAATTGTAATCTTTTAAATGAAGTTTTAAAATATCATCTTAGCCTTCTCTTTTTAATAAAAACCAAATCCAAAATTTCCCACTGCCATTGAGTCACTTCTGAGACTTTCTATCTTTGTGGGAGAAGACTGGACCATGCTGTTGTTGCCGTTATGTGACTTTGACTCAGAATCAAGTCAAGCAGCTATGATTGGATGTGGCTGTGTGTTATGGCTTGAACTGTGTCTTCAGAAAATGTGTGTTATTAATTCTAACCCATATGCCTATGGTTATTTGGGAAATGGTTGTTCTAATGAAACTAAATTGCTGTGGTTATTAGGAGCCATCAAGTTGACTGTAATGCATAGTGACCCTATGAACAACAGGTCTGAATCTTGCCCTATCCTGCACCATCCTCAGTCTCTGTCATGCTCAATTCCCTTGTGGGAGTCACCACATCAGTCCATCTTGTTGAGGGTCTTCCTCTCTTTTGCTTTCTCTCTACCTTTCCCAACATGATCTCTTTCTCTAAGGACCAGTTCCTCTTACAAATATGCTCAAAGTTAATGAGAGGAAGTTTCACCAGTTTTGCCTCTAAGGAGCACTCTGGCAACACTTTCTTCTAGACAGTTTGTTTTTTTCTTTTGACAGTCCGTGATATAGTGAATACTCTTTAATTGAAACAAGATTAATGTAGAGCATATTTTGAGGCGATTTATTTTGAGTTCTAAAAGAGTTTAAATAAGCAAACAGAGTTGTTGTTGTTATTGCAAGCCCCTCAGTTGATTACTACTCAATGACTCTATGAGCAACAGATCTGAACCCTTTCCTATGCCCTATGCTGCACCATCCTTACCATATCTGAGAGGCTTGAGCCCGTTGTTGCAGTCACTGTGCAAGTTTGTTGACAGTCTTCTTCTCCCCCTCTGTTCCTCCCTCTCCCTTTTCCTTTCCTTCTCCCTCTTTCACACACCCTGTCCCCATGATGCATTTTTCCAACGACTGAGACATACTTTTGCCATCTTTGTCTCTAATGAGCAACCTTGTTATACTTCTAAGACAGACTTGTTTGTTCCTTTGGCAGGTCATGGAATATTTGACATTTTTCTCCAATTCCACAATTCAAGCTCAAAAATTAAAAATTCTTCTTTAATCATTTTTATTATTGTCCAAAATATTTTTCCCCTTTCAAATCCATGGCTTGGATCAAGTACACCTTCATCTTTAAATTGACATTCTTGTTCATTAGCACTAAGAGAAGATCCCTGACAGCAGATTTTTCCCATGCAACATAGCTTTTGATTTCTTGACTGCTGTTGTTATGAGTGCCAGGTCATTGACAATGTCAATCTTTCCTTCATCTATCATAATGTTTTCTGTTGGTCCAGTGGTAAGGATTTTTGTTTTGCTTGACGCAATCCATATTGAAGACTGCAGTCTTTGATCTTCTGCAGTAAGTGCTTCAAGATAACTTTCGGTGCTGGAGAAGATGAAGGAGATGTGAACCGAGGTTCCCAAGAGTGGCCAGGGCAAGAGGAAGTCCAAGCCCGTCAACAAGGACTGCTACATCTCCAAGATGTTCCTGCGGGTGGACTCCGTCATCGTGGTCCTCAGGAACCCTCTCATCGCCGGCAAGTAGGGCTGCGCCCGCCTCTACAGCCCTGCCCCACAGCCGCCTCCTGCCGCCCCTGGAAGACCTGTCCCGTACTGGGAATAATAAAGCCCCTGCGTGGTTTTTTCCTACTAAAAAAAAAAAAAAAGGTAACTCTCTTGGAGCAAAGCTGCATAACACAGGTTTGTTGATGAGTCTTCCTCCAATCCAAGTGCTACCTCCTTCTTGATATAGGCCAACTTCTTTAATGATGTGCCTAGTATCCAGATTGAATAGGTATAATGAAATGATACAATCTAAATGTACACCTTTCCTAATTTTGAACCATGTAGTGATTTAAGATGCTTAAGTGGTTTAAGACTCTGACCAGACAACTGCTTCTTGGGTTTATTATTATATTTTGTATAGGCACATTTAAGTATTTCTCAATGTTATCCATAGTTTGCTATAATTCATAGAGTTAAATACCTAATCATAGTAAATAGAACACAAGTAAACATCTTTCTGATTTTTTTTTTCTTTTCTCTCAGCCAAGATCCATTTGACATCAGCAATGAGATCAGATGCCAAGACCTCTTCTGAATCCAGCTTGAATTTCTGGATACTCTACCTACCTTTTTTTGTTTGTTTTTTCTTTAGCCTGTTCTCTCCTGATGGACTGACCAGACATTTTTAAAATTATCTTCAGCAAGAATTTACTTGCATGTGCTATTACTGATATTGTTTAATAACTTCTACATTCTGTTGGATCTCTCTCTCTCTTTTTAATGGGAGCAATATGAATTTCTACAGTCAGTTGACTAGGATCTTCCAAATTTCTTGGCACGGGCTAGTGAGTATGCTCAGGGCTGAATCTTTTTGTTGAAACGCCTCAATGGTATATCCTAACAATTGCTGATGCTTTATTTTTTGTCAATACCTCCAGTGCAACTTGAATTTCTTCCTTCATTATCATTGGTGTTGATAATATGCTACTTCCTGAACTTTCACTGTCACCCAGTTCTTTTTGGTACAATGAATCTGTATTCTTTTCTTCTTCTTTTGGTGATTTCTGAATCATTCAATATTTTTCCATAATATCCCCTTAGTATTGCAACTTGTGACTTGAATTTTTTTTAAAAAAAATTCTTTCAGCTTGAGAAATATTGAGTGTCTTTTTGGTTTTCTAACTCTAGTCTTTGCACATTTCTATAAAATACTTTGCTTTGTATTCTGAAGTTCAACATCAAGAAAACAAAGATTCTCACTTCTGGACCAATTAACAGCATCCTGATAGATACAGAAGAGATTGAGATTAGTAACAATTTCAGCTTGCTGAGTTCCACAGTCAACACTCTGGGCATCAGCAGTCAGGAAAACAAAAGACAAATTGCATTAGGGAAATCCGCTGTTAAGGACCTCTCCAGAGGGCTGAAGAGCAAGGGTGCCAGTCTAGAAATTAAGGTGTACCTGATCCAGAGCATAGTCTTTGAAATTACTTGCTATGCATCAGAGCTGGATAATGAATGACCAAGGATGACAGAAGAAGAATTGATGCCTCTGAACTGTGGTGCTGGAGAAGAGTCTTGAATATACCATGAACTGCCAAGAAAACTAACTGGTCTATCTTGGAGAGAGTGAAACTAAACTGCTCCTCGGAGTGAAGCCAAAATACTCCATCTCACATAGTTTGGACATGTTGCTAGGATTGGCTGGTCTTTGGAGAAGGATATCTTGCTTGGAAGGGTCAAGGAACAGGGAAGGAGAAGAAGACCCTAGATGAAATAGATTGACACAATAACTGGGATAATGAGGTTGTGTGTCAGAGACAGTGAGATTGGCTCAAGACAGTGCAGAGTTCAGAGCTATTGTGCATAGGATTGCTATGAGTCACAATAACAACAACACAACATTTTAATGCAAATTTCAGAGTATCCCTGGCATGGATTTCTTTATTTCCTGCATTTGTAATGGCCATTGCTTTATTTATGGATCATGGTCTTACTATGATCTCACCACTCATCTAGTCTTCAGTCATTAATTTTTAGTACAGAGATGGGGTAAAATAGATTCCAAACTACATGGAAATCTCCCAGGCACCAGAAAAGCAACTGAAGACAAGGAACTTTCTCTACAATTGACAGAAAAAGCTTTCCCCTTGGGTTAATGTCATGAATTTGAACTTCTAAATTGTGAGGAAATAACTTTTTATTAAAGCCATCCACTTTCTGTTATAGCAGCTTGAGGTAACTAAGACACTATGCTCCAGGAAAACCTTCTTTACAAATATAGGCATCTGACTACGTGTTGTTCACAAGCATAGTTTGCTGATCCTGGCCCTAAATTCATTGAGCATTCATGGTGTTTTTTTTTGGTAAGAACAATTGCTGACATTTATTGAATATTTACTGTGTACCATGTATTTTCCCCAAAGTTTTTATCAACTCTTTTAATCCCCACACTAACCTCAATTATTTTTTTTAAATTATCTTTTTATAAATTTAGTAACTTGTCTAGGACCAGTCCGTAAGTGGTGAAGCAGGGGTTTGCCCTTTAATAGTTTAACTCCCAAGTCTGCACTTTTAACTATGAAAAATACCACCCAGGAGACTGGTCTACCCCTTTCCAATGGCTCCTTCTTATTCAGTTCATCAGAAGACTGACATGTGGGTTGACTTCACAGTACTTGAGTTGGCCACGGGGAAGTCCCTGTGGACTGCTCTTCCTTTTTATTCCTCATGATATACCACAAAAGCCTTTACAGGTAAATCTAAATTATCAGGATGTCTTAGTGTGGCTAATGGGGATTCTGACCCATGAGATGGCAACACTAGAAGACAGCAACATTAGAAATTGTGTGCTAAATGGATATGACACTATAGGCCAAAAGAAAGGCTCAAGGAAAGATACCCCTGCTTCTGGTCTTCCTTCCTAGATAGCAGACTCTTCTCATTCTCAAGGGACCTCTCTTCAAAAGTTCACAGTGTAAGTTCCCACTGACTTTTTGAGAAGGCTCAATTTTGACCTACAGAGTGGGTTTGGCAAGACCTTCATTATCTGCCTTCTGACTACTGGTTGGTTAGTCAATGGAAAGCCCTAGAAGGGGTTCAGGAAGGAAGAGAATGAAGTCAAGATGTGTATTCCCTTCCGTCTCTCCTGTCCAGGTGACTTTGAGCTAACAGTGCCCCCTTACCAAAGGCTACTGTTCCTCTCCTTCATGATTCTCTTTCTAAATCCTGGTAACTGTCTCTGGCCTAAGGGTGGTAAGGAGTTACTACAGTATTTCTAGCCATTATTTTGGACCTCATATTTCAACAAAATCTCTTTTTAAAAGGAAACTCTCCCTAAATTATTCTATTTGAATATGGGATTAACCTACTCTTTGGACTTAATTAATATGTACAGCATGTAAGAATATTTGGAATCCAAAATCATCATCAAATGAACTGATTTTTTTTTTTCAGTCAAACTCTCAATCAATGAGTGACTATTACAAATGACTGACCAAGTGTTAGGCCCAAGGAATATAATTACTAGTTAAAACAACATTGTCCAATGTCCAGGTTTACTGGTACAATAGAGACTAATGGAATCTCCAAGACTATAGCCCTTAGTCATCTTTTGAACCTAGAACAAAACTCACTCCCATGGCTCAACTTGTAGCTCAACAACAGACAAGCCAATATAAGATGAATGGTTATACCAAAGAGACACTCTTTTCTTAGAATAATTAACTACATAAGATCAAAACCAAAATAAAATGTCCCATGGTACAAGTCTTCAATAGTTTAGAGTTTGGTAGTAGGTGTTAGTAAATAGTTGTTCTATGGCGAATCTTCTACAATGTTGATAGTGCAGTGTGCCGAGTGTATTCTTTTATGAGAACATGCAAGGAAAGCTTCCTGGAGGAATAAATATCTATGCAGAAGCTGGAAGGAGAAGAGAAAAATGAGCCAATTAAGGGTGTGTGAGAGGAGGTGGAGGGAGTGTTTCAAATAAGGAAATAGCACATACAAAGTTTGAGCCCAAACAGAATGTGGCTTCTTAGGACCTTGGCCATGACTGGATATGTAGGGAGAGTATTTAGGCTATGGAAGTAAGCGGGCACCAGATTGCAAAAAGCCTTGCCATCCTGTTGAAGAGTTAAAGTGGGCAAATTCATTGGAGAGTTTTTTTTGGATATTGTAATGGGATTTACGTTTTAGAATGGTTGTTTTAAAGAGACCTCTTTAGGGGGATAGTGTGAAGAAAAGATTGGAGTGTTAGAAGGAATTAAAGAAATAAATCTCAAAACATCAATACATTGAAATGATAGCCAAATCTACTGGCAAAGACCTCTTTAAAATGCTAAAGAGCAACCAATACGAACGGAACAGGACCAGTTAGGTGGTGGTGGTTGTTGATATGTGTCACTAGGATTCATAGCAACACTATGAGCAATAGCTCTGAATCCAGCCCTATCTTGAGTCATTCTCACCATCTCTGACACACCTGCACCCCTTACCACAGTCATTGTGTCAATCCATCTCGTCCAGGGTCTTCCTGCCCTGTGTTGACCCTCCGCCCTTCCAAGCATGATACAAAGAGGTATACTTTCATAGAGGAACCTGTGAGAAGAGAGGGTGTTTTTGTTTGTTTTTTTTCTTATTTACAGAAGGAATTTGGAGTGGGTAGAGTGTTAAGGCTGATAAGGAGATTGGCAGGAAGCTACTGAGAGATGGATGGAAATGTCCTCCTAGAGTCCTGTGTAGCCTGCAGCAACCTTCTTTTTCCTAACGTCAGTGTTCCTAGCACACAAACAAGATAAACACACTCTCTGTGTGTGATAATAAGCCAAGCATGCAGGACTCCACAACCAGTGGGAGCAATAAATAATAAAAGAAACCATCTATTCTATTTTTTTCTTTTGTTTTTTTTTGTTCTATATTGATTTGCTTACAAAGTTTGTATACATTAGGCCTCATGCAATCATTTCCATTCATCGTGTTTTATAAAATGAATCACATTGGACTATGCCCACCATTGGCCTGTCTTTTCAGATCCCTGCAGATCCTTCCCATTTCCTTTACCTCTCCTCTCTCCACCCATCAAATTGTGCAACCCTATGATTTTCCCCCTGTGCATCCTCATCCTCTGCACCTGCCCTCCTCCCCTTGGGTCCTCATACACGTTTTCCTAGTTATCTTCCTATTTTTACAGCAATGGTAATTACTATAATGTCAAAATTACAGTAATTGAACAGCAGGAGATCACCCATCTTTTGCCAGTGGAGCAGCTGGTGGATTCGTACCTTCATGTTGCCAATGCAGTTCCCTACCACAAAGCCACCAGCGTTCTCTAGTGAAACAATGGTGATAATAAATGACTGTTCACTCAAATTCTCCTTCTTCATAAGATAAATTGGTGGTAAGCTTTTGATTTTACTGACTTTTGAAATCTTCAAATCAAGGACCTACTCACTGGTTTCTCCACTTATGAGTATTTTCCCTAGTGCCATGTGATGTGTTAGTGCTAATTAGGAGTAGAATAACAGGACTTAAATGATGTTTGATGTAATAATCATTCTGTCACTTGCCAAGTAACATCTATCAGCATCTCCTTTGAAACATAGTTTGGGGAATCTTGGGGTGGAGGAACCAGAATTCCAAGAACAAAGGGTTCTACTTTCAAATATGCTAGGTAAACCCTACCAACCAAATCCCCATCCTGGGTTGCATGATACACATAACCACATGAAAGACAAAAAGACAAGTCAGAGTCAAGAAATCAACTACATTATATTTAATGCCTGAACAAACAAATTTGTTTGCCACTGGAAAAAAACTTTTCTGGGCACACCTCATTACTATTTCCTGGAATAGTCTTCTGTTAAAAGAAGTTTAAGAAGTGCCTGAATAGATGCTCTTGAACAATAACCAAATATGTGCCCACATGCTGTAATTAGTCACATATCTAAGGAAATCCAGCCAAAGCTGAAGTCTATTCAAGTACGATTTCATTTGTTTTTAATTATATCATACTGCCATATAAATATCTTAGTCTGTTAGCTATACTTAATAATAAAACAGCAAATGCTTACGTGGAATTTACCATGTTTCAAGCACTATTCTAAGCCCTTAATGTGAATTAACTCATTCACTGCTTATAGCCACCTGTGTGATTGGTACAATTATTATCCCATGTCATGAATTAAGGCACAGGGACATAGAGAGGTTAAGTTACATAACCAAAATCATGCCAATGGGCCTAGAGCTCTAGCTTTTGGCCACTCTTGTGATGCCTGATGGATCTCTGTAGCCACTATGGCCTCTGAAAGCTCAGGTTCACCTCTCATGAAGAATTGACTACTTCTAAACTTTCTAAAAGAATGATGGTTGGAGGTGCACCTGGAGTGTTCAGGGAAAGGAGATCTGGATTAATTGATTGTTATATTGTTCTATCCCAATATTCTGGGAACTTTAAACAACTTGTGGAAATGGAATCATCCTCTGTTGAGTCTTCTTTAAAAGAAATCACCAGAGCATGGGCTGACCAACTTTGAAGGAGCCATGAACTCTGGGAGAGAGACTTCTTCCGGCCTTCTTAGAAGGACTGGGCCAAGAAAGGGTAATTTCTTGGTTTGAATTTACTATGAGAGGCTCCATGTTGCTAGGAGAGGATCTAGGTTTGAGACCCTTAGTATAAAGGCTGCTGAGAAGTGGGTAGACCAGATTAGTGTTTGAGACTGATGGAGTAGGAGTTACTTATACTATTTGTTGTTAAGTCAGAAACAACTCCTACCTGACACTCCAATGGGTTTCTAAGGCTTTAAATTGCACAGGAAGAAATCTTTCTTATATGGAGCAGGTGGTGTATTTGAGCTCCCAGAGAGACGTGGCCTTTGGGTTAACAGAGCAACTCCTTACTAATTGTGCCACCAGAGATCTCAAGATGGGGATTCCTAATACCAGTTGTACTGAGACTTTACTCCATTTCCCCCCTCAGTTCTTAGGCTGTTACATGAAAATTACTTTTAATTTGAGAAGAAAGAAAAATACTGCTTTCTTTACCCTTCGAGAAATTTTTGTCCCCAAAGGCATAGAACCAGTGACTTAGTTGACTTTCAGTATAACTATTATATATGGCTTTAAGAGACCAGTGAACTTGTAATAACTGAGAAAGTAGTAGAAAGCCTGAACCTTTAGTCTAAATTTAAATTCAAGTTTGTCCTGCATCCTTTTGTAGCCAAATTATACTGAGAAAAACATCCTCTAATAGCTCCAGAGTCTAAAATTCATCCTGCATTTCAATGACAGCTAGTTTTTTTTTGTTTTGTTTTGTTTATTTGTTTTTCAGCATAATAAAGCCAGACTTCTTGGGGCCAGAAAAGACTGGAGTGTTTAAAGAACTAGATCTTAAGAAGTCAATAAAGTTGAAATTAAAACCAAATCTGCTGTCAGTGAATTCTTTAAAGTGCCAAAGAACAAGATGTCAACAGTAAGAAACTGCATTGCAATCCTGAAGGCACCCGGTTCGATCCACCAGCTGCTCCATGGAAGAAGGATGAGGCACTCTCCTCCCATGAGATTAAATGCCTCTGAAAACCCTTTGGAGAGTCAACTATGGGTTAGTTCTGACTCAATAGTCAAAACAACAGTAGAAGGGAGCTCTGGTAGCCTAGGGCAGGAAGCTGCACAGCAATCCCAGAGGTGTGTGGTTCGAATCCACCAGATGCTCTGCTGGAGAAAGAGCGGCAATATCCTCCTGTACCAGTCAGATCCAATTTGATGGTACACACAAAATAATAAAATAAAATAAAACAAAAACAACAGTAGAGTGTGCCAGAACAACACAGCAACAACAAAGTGTGCTCGAACATCTTACATTTTAATTGCTGCATTTCACTGAAGGCATTGACAAAAAATATAGCCCCAAGAATTGATAGGATACCAATTGAAATGTTTGAAATGGCACATGCAGCCCTGGATGTGCTCACCAGTCTATGCCACAGAATTTGGAGGACAGCTGCCTGGCCGACTGACTAGAAGAGACCTATGTTTGTTCCCATTCCCAAGAAAAGTAATTCAACAGAATATGGAAATTATCAATCAACATTCTTAACATCACATGCAAATAAAATACTGCTGAAGATCATTCAAAAGCTACTAGGCTAGTACATAGACAGGGAACTGCCACACTTTCAAGCTTGATTTAGAAGAGGCTGTAGCACCAGGGATATCATTGCTAATGTCAAATGGGTCCTGCCTGCAAGCAAAGAATACCAGAAGAATGTCTATTTGTGATTTATTAACTATACAAATGTACTTGACTCTATGGATCATAACAAATTATGGCTGATATTGAGAAGAATGGGAATTCCAGAACACTTAATTATGCCAGTGTGAGATCTATACCTAAATCGAGAGGCCGTCATGCAAACAGAGCAAGGGAATGTTGAGTGGTTTAAAATTAAGAACAGTGTGTACCAAGGTTGTATCCTTTCTCCATACTTATTCAGTCTGTGTGCTGCGGAGACTATTTGAGAAGCTGGATTCTATAAAGAAGACTGTGGCATCAGGATAAGAGGAAAAGTCATCAATAACCTTTGTTATGTAGTTGACACAGTCTTGCTTGTGGAAAACGAGTAGGACTTGAAACACTGCTGTAGAAGATCAAAGACTGTAGCCTTCAATATGGATTGCATTTCAGTGTCTAGAAAACAAAAAGTCTAATCACTGGACCAATAGGCAATTATCTTGATAGATGGAGAAAAGGATTAAAATTGTCAATTACTTCAACTTACTTGGATCCACAATCAATAAAGCTTTATTATGCTATGCAAAAATGATGTAGCTGGAGTGTTTGACCTCCTCTAACTTCATAACACAAAAGAGAAAAAGAACAGCTCAAGACTGTTTCCTATAAGGCATAGGTCAAGCATCCTTTCACGCTTCAACTATTTTTTTTACCAATTTGATATCAATTATCATTCCCACACAATCCTCCTTTCTCTTTTGGATTTGATATTTTATTGCAAAGTCCACACAGACTTCACAGGCAATACTCAAAATTCTAGTGTTTATTTCTGGGGGAAGAACCGGGTTATAATTAAAGATCAGGAATGATACAGGGCATACAGTTCTTCACACAGGACAGCTCCTTGGCTATCTCCATGGGCAGGCCTCTTCTTGATTGTTGACTCCTCAGATTTCTAACTTCTTAGTATGGTTCTATTTCTGGTCTGTCTGATCTGTCACATGCTAGAGCTCTTACTTTTACCAATACATACATAAAGGCACCTTCTTCAATCAGTAAACCTCAGCCAGAGGCGCTCAGATTTCTAGTTCTGAGAGTTGAACAACTAGCTCCACTAAACTTCCTCTACTAGGAAGCCTTCTCGCTGAAGGCACTCAGCCCTCTTTCTGCGTGGACCAGCACACCCACTGTTACCACTCTCTGGATATGCTGACCAGTCAACTATGCATCTTATATAACGTGTTCAGGTTCGGCAGCCACTGTTTGTCTGCCACTTTCATATCTTGTACCATCTCTGGTGTTAGAATTTTCTGTCTCCTGGTCCAGAGGAAATCCTCTGGCCCCTCTCTCTTTTTCTTGGTGATAGTATGACATGCACCTACCACGTGCCTGTCCATTTTTGATGTTGCTCTTAGGTGCTGTTGAGTCACGTATGACCCACAGCGACCCTATGAACAATATGTCTGAACCCTGTCCTATCCTGTGCCATCCTCACAATCTCTGACACACTCAAGCCCGTTGTTGTAGTCACTGTGTCAGTCTATTTGGTTGAGGGTCTTTCTCTTTTTCATCATCCCTGCCCACCTGTCCAAGCATAGTGTCTTTCTCCAAGGAATAACCTTCCATATCAACATGCCCAAAATATGTGAGATGAAGCTTCACCATCCTTACTTTCAAGAAGAAATTTGGCTTCACCTTCTCCAAGACATGTCTTATTGTTCTAGGCTGACTCATTTTAAGCCTTGAGGGATAGTAAAACTGGCCAATCCTTTTATTAATGTTCTATATACCTTATTTATATAACAACTTTTCCATAAGGATGGCATACACCTTATTTACATTATTAGCAAGCTATCCAGTGTGCTACCATACTTCATTTGCATAGATCAGAGATTGTGAGGGTAGTATAAGATAGAGCAAGGTTCAGATCTGTTGTTCATAGTTGTTGTCATTTTGTACTGTTGAGTTGCTTGCAACTCTTAGCGACATTGTGTATAACAGGTATGGATCCTGCTCTATTTTGAGACAACCTCATTATCTCTGGCACACCTAGCCACATTACCCCAGTCACTGAGTCAACCCATCTTACCCAGGGTCTTTCTCTCTTGTGCTGTCCCTCCATCCTCCCAAGCATGATGTCCTTTTTTTTTTATCATGTTATCTCTCTTCAAGGACTAGTTGTCCCTTCTTGCAACATGCCCAAAGTATGTCAGATGGAGCTACAAAATCCTTACCTTCAAGGAGCAGCCTGGTTTCACCCTCTCTAGGGCAAACCTGTTTGTTTTCCTAGCAGTCCATGTATATTCAGTACCATTTTTCCAACACCAAAGGCAAAGGCATCAAGTCTTTTCTCATCCCTAGTCATTGTCCAGATTTCTGGTGTATAGCAAGTAATTGCAAAGACCATGGTCTGGATCAGGCACACCTTAGTCTCCAGACTGACATTGTTGTTCTTCAGTACTCTGGAGAGGTCCATGAAAGGAGATTTACCCAATGCAGTTTGTCTTTTGATTTCCTGGCTGCTGGTACCAGCAGAGGCTGTTTACAATATCAATCTCTTCTCTATCATGATGCTGCCAATTGGCCCAGTGGTGAGAGTCTTTATTTTCTTGATGTTGAGCTTTAATCCATATTGAAGTCTGCAGTCCTTGACCTTCTGCAGCAAATGCTCCAGGTCCTATTTCATTTTGGCAAGCAAGGATGTTTTGTTTGCATAATGCAGGTTGTTGATGAGTATTTCTTCAATCTTGATGCCACATTCCTCCTCATAGAGCCCAGCCTCCTGGATGATCTGTTCTGCATATAGATTGAAAAGTATGGAGATAGGATGCAACCCTGGCATACACCATTCATGATTTTGAAAACCATGGAATGTTTCCTTGCTCTGTTCTGACTAGTGCTTCCTGGTCCAAGTACAGGTTTCACATAAGCACAATCAAGTGTTCTGGGATTTCCATTCTTCTCAGAGTTAGCCACAGTTTGTCATGATCCAAAGGGTCACTATGAATCACAGTCAACTCAGTGGTACCTAACATAAATAACAACAACATCAGCTTAGTTAATTGGTAGGAGTTATAAAATAATGGCAGGAAAGGTCATAGAAAAGTTATCCATTACAACTGCAGAGATAGTTCTTATCCATATATTTCACCCTTTTAAAGTATATGTTTCAGTAGTTTTAGTACTTAATTTACAGTTACACAGCCACAATCACTCTAATTCCAGAGCAGTTTTATCACTCACAAACGAAATTCAATGTCCCCTCAATCTTGCTTCCCACCCTTTCTTCATTCCCAGAGATCATTAATTTACTTTCTATTTCTATGGATGTGCCTCTTATTGACTTTTACATAAAAAGACACATATAATTATATAGACTTTTGTTGCAATCTTCTTTCAGACAGCACAATGTTTTCAAACGTCATACTTGTGGAAGCATATATCAGTACTTCATTCTTTCTTATTGCCAGTAATATACCATGATGTACATGCACCACATTTTACTCAGCTGATGGACATTTGCATTTTTTTCACTCTCATAAATAATCCTGCTGAGAACATTGTGTAAAAGTTTTATTGTTGTTTTTGTTAGGTACCTTCGAGTCAAGTACAAATCATAGTGACCTTATGGACAAGAGATCTCAACCTTGCCCTATTCTGTGCCATCTCACCCTCTTTGCTATGCTTGAGTTTATTGTTACAGTCACTGTGTCATGTCAGTCCACCTCTGTGAGGGTCTTCCTCTCTTTTTCTGACACTTTCCCTTTTCAAACATGATGCCCTTTCCCAACATGCCCAAATATGTGAAATGAAGCATCGCCATCCTTGCCTCTAACTACTACCTTGTTTGCACTTTCTTGAACACATGCTTGTTTTTTCCCCCTAGCAGTCTGTGGGATATTCAGTACTCTTCTCCAGCAACACAACTCAAAGGCATCAATTCTCCTGTCCTCTTTAGTCATTGTTCAGCTTTTCAGCAAATAATTGAAATGTTGTTCTGTGCCGTCGAGTTGTTTGTGACTCATAGCGACCCTATGTACAACAGCCCTAAACCCTGCTCTATCCTGTGCCAATTGCGTGGCTTCTGACACACCCATCCCGATTACCCCAGTCACTGAATCAATCCACCTCATAGAGGGTCTTCCCCTCCTACGCTGTCCCTCTACTCTACCCAGCA
>NW_006399848.1:7783912-7787154 GCF_000299155.1 Elephantulus edwardii
GGGGCCTTATTTTTTGCTATTTCCTTCAAAGCAGCTTGAACTTCTGCCTTCATCAGCATAGGCTCTTGCTCAAATGTTATTTCATTAAATTCTTCTCTATCTTCTGTATCTGTTATGTACAACACAACACATATTGAAATTACCATGTCTTAAATCAGGTGCACCATACTTGTTAAATGTACATCACTGCTCCTTAGCATTTTGAAGAAGTCCTTGACAGCAGACTTTCCCAATGCAAAATGTTTTTTTCATTTCTTGACTGCTGCAACCAAGGGTGTTGATTATGGATCCAAGCAAGCTGAAATAGTTGACAACTTCAATATTTTCTCCATCTGTCATGATGCTCCTATTGGCCCAATGTTGAGAGGATTTTTAACTGTATTGATATTGAGATTTAATTCATATTGAAGGATGTAGTCCTTGATCATTCGCAGCAAACACTTCAAGCCTTCTTCACTTTCTGTAGGTAAGATTATGCCATCTGCATAACATAGGTTGTTGATGATTCTTCCTTGACTTATTGTAGACATATGTTTTCATTTATCTTGGATATATATGGAGGTATTCACAAGTGGGAATGGTATACAGCAGGGTTGTATGCTTCCACCCTTCTTGTTCAACCTGTATGCTGAACAAATAATCCCGGAAGCTAGAGTATAAAAATGTATATAAGATTGAGGAAAGACGCATTAACAACCTGTACTATGCAGATGACACCATCTTTTTTTGCAGGAAGTGAAGTGGTTATTGAGGAAAGTCGAAGACTTTATGGATTATGAATTTAATTTGTAATAATTTGTTGTTGTTGTATACCGTCAAGTCAGAACCAACCCATAGCTGAACCTTCGGCAGATTTTCAGAGGCAGGAGGTGACTGTCCATCCTTCTCCCATGGAGCAAATGGTAGATTTGAACTACATGTCTTTGGGATTGAACACAGATTCTAACCACTAGGCCACCAGAGGTCCATTATAATAATTTAAATTCATTATGGATTATAATTGAACATGAAGAAAACAAAACTTCTAACAACAGACTGATAAATGAAGAAGAAATTTAAATTATCATTGATTTCATACTGGTTAGTTCAGCAATTAATATTCATGGGAGCAGTAGTCAATAAATTAAATATTGTATTACATTGGACATATGACCCAAAAAAGGCTTTTAAAAACAAAGCTGTCACTTGAATGGCTAAAGTTCTTTTTCCTCAAAGAAATGCCTAGATAATTTCAATAGCTTTGTATAAATGGAAAATTTGACAGTGAAAAAGTAATGGGATAATTGACAAATTCCAATTGTAGGGTTTTAAAAAGATATTTAATATATCTCAGATTTCTAGAAAAACGAACACATCTGTCTTAGAAAAAATGGAATGAGAATGCTCCTTTGAAGTGAGAGTGATGAGACTTGGAATGGTTGGATAAGTAGAGGCCAGCAAAAATGAGGGAACTCTCAATGGGGTAGATTGGCAAAACAGCCAAAACTGTGGACCTAAGCATATGAGTGATCAAAAGATGGCACAGGACCAGGTAACGTCTTGTTCTGTTATACATAAGGTTGCTATATGTCAGAGCCTACTTGATAGTTGTTAACATATATAGAGCAGGCCATGGTCTTTGTACTTAATTTCTATACATTAGAGAGTTGGACAATGAGTGTTGGTGGTAGAGTGGTGAGCATAGTTGTCTTCCAGAGGAAGATATAAGAAGAATCGATGTCTTTGAGTTGTGGTGCTGGAGAAGAGCATTGAACACGGACTACCAAGAGATTAAACAGGTCTTTCCTGGAGAATATAAAACCAAGTTGTTCCTTAGAGGCAAGGATTTTAAAGCTCTATTTCACATACTTTGAGTATGTTTTCAGAGGGGACTAATCCTTGGAAGAGGATACCATGCTTGGGATGATAGAAGGACAGTGCAAGAGAGGAAGACACTGGAGGAGATGGACTGATATGGTAACTGGGGAAATGGTGGCAGGGGTCTCAGAGACAGTGAGATTGAATAGGACAGAGTTCAGAACTATTGTGTGTAGAGTTGCTTTGAGTCGCAAGCCCTCAAGTTAATTCTGACTGAACCTCCCTTTGTATGACAAAACAAAACACTGCCTGGTTCTGTTCCCTCTTCAGTGGGCATAATTAATGTCAACTCTACTTTGAGTAGGCAGCTTTCCCCTGGTCCTGTTATGGGTATTTTCTAACCTGAGAAACTTGTTTTCTGACAATAATGCTCTATGATTTTTCCCCCTTTAAATTGTCAAGTCTTTTTTTATAGTATTAGTCTGGAAGCTCTGCTGAAACTAATACACTCACCTTGATTGACCCTACTGTTATTTGAAACAGCAGTGGGGTTTCATAACTTCCTGTATTACAGCAACATGTAAGCCACCATAATATGAAAAAACTTACAAACAAGTGGCCTGGCTAGATAGATCTTTCTTTATATAACTTTCTGTCTGTCTGTCTGTCTGTCGCTGTGTGTATTTCACACACACACACACAAACACTCCTAGCATAGCTTATAATAGCATGAATAAATAATATTGTGATAGAATATTTACAATGAAGAAAAGTGACTAATTTGCAAGCAATAACATGGGTGACTCTCAAAAATAATGTACAAATGAAGCAAAACATCAAAGAAAACAAGATTATGTAGTTAAACTAAATTTAAAATAAGAAAACAGACTACTTAAGGGTGCTTATTTAGGTACTAGGGAGCTCTGTTGGCTTAGAGGATAAGGAGTTGTGCTCCTAACTCAAAGGCAGGTGGTTCAAATTCACCAACTACTGCATGGGAGAAAGAGGAACAATCTACACCTGTGTGATTTATAGTCAGTTGGTTCTGATTTGACAGCACATGTTGTTGTTGTTGTTATGTGCCGTCGAGTCACTTGCGACTCATAGCTACCCTATGTACAACAGCCCTAAACTCTGCTCTGTCCTGTGCCAGTCGCACTGTCTCTGACACTCCCATCCCGATTATCCCAGTCACTGAATCAACCCACCTCATAGAGGGCCTTCCCCTCCTGCGCTGTCCCTTCACCCTCCCAAGCATTATGTCCTTCTCCAAGGACCGGTCTCTCCTCACAACATGTCCAAAGTATGTTAGACGGAGCCTCAGAATCCTTGCCTCTAAGGAGCCACCCAGTTTAACCCTTTCCAGGACGAATCTGTTTGTTTTCCTAGTAGTCCATGGTATTCTCAATTCTCTTCTCCAGCACCTCAGCTCAAAGGCATCAATT
>NW_006399848.1:7788699-7823450 GCF_000299155.1 Elephantulus edwardii
TAAATATTGACATACTAGGCTTTAGTGAGATGAGATGGACTGGCATGGGGCATTTTGAGTCAGATGACAGCACATAATATCATAAAATATAGATGTATTTTGTTGTTATGTGCTGCCAAGTTGACTACAACTCATAGAGACTCTGTGAACAATGGCTGTGAACTTTGCTTTATTCTGAGCCAACTTCACTGTCTCCAACACACCTGACCCCATTGCCACAGTAAGTGTCATCTCATCCTGGGACTTCTCTTGTATTGACTTTCTACCCTTCAATGCATGATGTCTTTCTCCAAGGATTGACGCCTCCAGACAACATGCACAAGGTATGAGAGACAAAGTTTCAAGATCCTTGCCTCCAAGGAACAACCTGGTTTCACCTTCTCCAGGGACAGACCTTTTTGTTCTCTTGGAAATTACTATTCTGTTCTATACTCTGCTCCAGCACCACAGTTCAAAGGCATTGAATCTTCTTCTGTCATCATTAGTAATCATCCAGTTCTTGGATGCATAACAAAGAGTTGAGAAGATGATGGCTTGGATCAGGCACACTTTAGTCTTTAGATTGACATCATTGCTCTTTAGCACCATAGAGAAGTCTCTGACAGCAGATTTCCTTGATGCAACTCATTTCTCTCTCTCTCTCTCTCTCTCTCTCTCTCTCTCTCTCTCTCTGTCACTTGGTATTCCATCAATTCCTGGGGCCTTATTTTTTGCCAGTTCCTTCAGAGAAGCTTGAATTTCTTCCTTTATTACCATTTTTTTTATCATATGCTATTTCTTGAAATGGTTCTGTCAGCCAATACTTTTTGGATGTAAGAATCCTATGTATTCTTTCCATCTTCTATTGATTCCTGGAAAGATTAATGTTTTGCTTTGATTCTGTTTGGACATATTAAAAATAATCAACTGCAACAAGAAAGGTTAACACTATTACATATGCAATCATGAATTGTCAGTATTAACAAACACCAGTCTACAAGTGAATAGATAGGTAGACAAGCAAGACAAACAGATATGGACAGATGAAAAGGATCATGACTATACAGATAATATTTTTTCTTAAATTCATATGTGCTATAAGTATATCCATGTATATAGTAGAAGCAGCAGGATATAAAGTTATATAAATTTTTTAATTATAACAAGTCACCTTGAGAAAATTAATTGCTAGTTGTAGGATCTCAGAATCATAGACTCAAGGGACATCAAAGTCATTTGGCATTATATAGCTCACACAGATAGTGTTCTATATCCTACTCTATTAAATAGTGTCCGGAGTCCTAAAATTTTGTGATTAGCCATCTAATAAGCTCCTATTGGTCTCTCCTTGTCAGAAACAAAGATGAGAAATAAAATCAAAGATGCATAGAAACAGTAGTAAAAAGGACTACTGGACCATATGAACTTCAAACTCACAACCTCAAGAAGAAAAGAATTTAAAAAAACACACAAGAATAGAATTAGATAATGCCTACCATTACATGGTTTAAAATTAAAAAGGTGTGTCTCAGGGTTGTATCCTCTTACCATATCTATTCAATTTGTATGCTTGGCAAATTATTAAAAAAGCTGGACTCTATGAATAGAAGACTGTGGCATCAGGATTAGAGAAAAGCTCATCAATAACCTTCCTTAAGCAGTTATACAACTTTACTTGATGGAAGTGAGAAAGTGAGGAGGACTTGAGACACTTGCTGCAGAAGATCAAATACTGTAGTCTTCAATATGGATTGCACCTTAATGTCAAGAAAACAAAAATTCTTACCACTGGACTGATAGACAGCTTCATAATAGATGGAGAAAAAATTTTAAAACTGTCCATTATTTCATCTTACTTGGTTACACAATAAATACACTTGGTACCAGCAGTCAGGAGATCAGGAGACATATTACTCTAGGAAACATGGCAGTCAAAGACCTCTCCAAATTACCAAGGAACAATGATATTAGTTTGAGGGTGCTTGATTCAGATCATGATCTTTTCAATCACTTGCTATGCTTCTGAGAGCTGGACAATGAATAAGGATGATAGAAGAAAAATTGATGATTTTGAGTTGTAGTATTGGAAAAGAGTATTGAATTGCCCATGGACTACCAAAAGAACATACAGATATGGCTTAGAGAAGGTGCAGTGAGAGTGTTCCTTGGAAACAAAGATGGTGAAGCTTTGTCTTGAATATTTGGGGATGTTGCTAGGAAAGGCTATTTCTTGGAGAAGGACATCATGTTTGGAAAGGTGGGGCGATGATGAAAGAGAAGATACTGAACCGGGTGGATTGGCATGGGAACAGCAACAATGGGCTCAGGTGTGTCAGAGATTGGGAGGTTGGCATAGCATAGGATAGTGTTCAGAGCTGTTGTTCATTCAGTCACTAAGAGTCATACTTGACACCACCTAAAAACAATATCAGCAACAATAAGCCACTACTGCTTAACAGTCTTAAAGAGTTCAAAGCAGAGGATCCTGGACAGAATGGGAGAAAAATGTGGAACAAAACTCAGGATCTTAAAAGTGATCAGACCAGCTGGTCTAACAAAGACTTGTGGAACACTTGATACCATGGCTTTTAGCTATCCTTTGAGCCTGGAATTATACTCACTCCTGTGGTTCAACTTCCATCCAAATATGAACCTTATAAAGTGAATAATAATGCAAGAGAAGTACTTGCTCCCTTGAATGATCAACTGTATAGGATCAAAGGGCAATTTGTCTATGGATACATTACAGAAGACAGGAAGGATACTATATAAGGATAAATGAGAACAAAACTCAGGAATCAAGAAGTATGCTATTATCACATGAAATTATAATTAATGTTAAAAAGGTATTAATTACGACTTAGAGAACTTTGTTGTTATTAATATCCACTGCTAAATGAGACTAGTGCTGTTATATCTGGAGGAACACTCTTCCACTTTGCACATCACTCTTTGTCAATGTGCTGTATGAAGTAACCTGGGTTTGCTGTGATGCTGAACCTTGTGCCATTGGGGTTTCAAATACCATAATGGTTTCCCAATGTGGAAAGTGTTTGGTGGAGTTTCCAGATGTAAAACAGGTTTGGAAGCAGGAGTGGCATCCACTTCCTAAATCACATGCCTCTGGAAACTCTATGAACTTGGAGAAATGACAATAGTTATAGAAAGGCATTAGGTCTTTTGTTCATAGAGTCACTATGAGTTGTGCTCAACTCGACGACAATCAACAGCAACAACAACAACAACAATAACAACAACTGTTGAGTTGAAATAAATTCATAGCTAATTCTCCAACAGGTTTTCAGAGGCTGTAAATCACAAAGGAGAGAGTGCCCATCTTTGTCCCGAGAATCAGCTGGTGGATTTGAACTGAGTGCCCTTGGGTTGGCAGCACAATTCCTTACAACTGAGCCACCAGAGCTCCATGGGGAGTGTTAACATGTTGGAAATATTCTATTTCTTGAACTCAATTTGGCTGCAGATATTTTGCTTTGAAACACTTTATTAAATTTTACCTATGTTTCTCACACATTTCTGATATATTTGACCAACTTGGGAGGAACTGGAGAGTATTATGCTAAGTGAACTAACTCAGTCCCATAAGGACAAATATTGTTTAAAACCATTATTGTAGAATAAGTATAAGGATCCAAGGGGCAAGGGGAGGGTGGAAGCAAAGTGATGAAGATGTACAGGGGGAGGGAAGGATTAATCATGGGGTTATACAGTTTGATGGATGAGGGGTTAAGAAAAATTTGAAGAATCTGTTCTGGAAAACAATGTATTTGGATTTTATAAATAAACTAGTATAATAATAATAAATGAAAAAGTAAATTAGATAAAAAATTTATCATTGGTTGGTTTCCTATAAGGTCTGAAGGAAAAACATAGTTTTCACATGATCTAGGGCAGTTGTTAGGGAGATGGTGTGACCCCCATCCATGTTGGAATAGCACTGTGCTGCAGGAGGTTTTCAGCAGCGGAATTTCTCAGAAGTAGATCACGAAGCTTTTCTTCCAAGGCACTCCTACGTGGACTTGAACTGCAAAATTAAATTTTTCCTCAGTTTGTAGCTAGGCAAGATTTGTTTGCATGAGTTTGGGACACCACACATTAAACACATGTTATCTATCAATAAAGAATCTGCCAAAGTAATAAAAAAACAACCCTTCCCTCCCTGCTCCCCCGCCAATTTATCATTGACTCCCTGCCTACACTGGAGAAAAATGTTCAGGTGCTTATTCTGAACTATGAATCTCCCATAATCTGATTATTGCAGTCCCACAGTCCTAATTGGACTTCCATTGCTGTATCTTTATTGGAAACTAAAAGCAAAAGAAAACCCCAAACTCAACAAAAAAGACCTGACAGACATTGATTTTAGTAATTTTTTTTTTAATTTGACCTTACCTTTCAGTATTTATATGAAGGTAAATGGGCAGGAATTTGAATTGTCTGCTCTTGTTGAATCAGATGTTGCTCAGATGAATCAGAGCAGCATGAAGTGTGCGGTTAGTCTTTGGCTATAATGAGTATGAGTCTGTATTGCAGTTCTCAGAAAGAGCACATCTCTCCTATGAAAAGACAGGATAAAGATCTAGCTGGTATAGTGTATTTAGTTTAAGAATCTTCTTTGAGTTCTAAATCACACACACACACACTCACTCAAACCCACACTCTCACACACACAAATATCTTATAGTAAGTACAGATGATGCTAGTTAGTTATTTGTACCCAACAAAATTACACTGAAAAAAACCCTCCAACCCAGTAGAACCCTGAGTCTTCATGCAAAGATTATAAATTTCACACTTAGTCACAGACAACTTCACACTTTGGTGCCACTAAAAACCCCCAAACACAAACAACCAAAAAAAAACCAAACAAGCCCCAAAACACAACAACCCTGGAGTAACTCACAGTGAGTGACTCCATGTAAAACTGATCCCTGGGGTCTTCTGGGCTGTTGTGTCTTCTGATAGTAGATTAACAGTAGATTACCTTCCTTCTGCATGCCACTGGCTGGGTTTGAAGCACCCACCATTTGGTTAACCTTCCAGTATATACTGTGCCATCCAGGGGCCTTTCTTCATATAATAAACTTTGAAAAGAAAATGACAATGTCCTATTTTTTTTAAAAAAAGTTCCCTGGGACCTGGGATTTCTTATGTTCACAGCTGATTGCTGTGAATACCTGAGCCCCATGCTTGGGGAGGAGATGGCACTGAGAAGACTGACAGGCTGTTTCCAGGGGAATAGATGAGGGAGGAGCAGGATGTGGCCTTGGTGATTCAGATGCGGTCCCCCTTCTCCACCCCTCTTCTGAGTCAGTGTGCTGCCACATGACCCCACATGGTATGGTTATGGCTCTTGGATGAGCTGTCACTCTGAAACCTCACCACGCTCCTTCGTTAAAGCCCAGGGTTATTTTTCAGACACCTGGTTAGTAATATGAGTAGTCTCATATTCTGTCTCTCCAAATGAGTCAAGAAAGTCTTGAAGCTCTGACCTAAATGATACTGTGACATAAGGGGCTATGTTTCATTTTCTCTCTCTCTCTTTCTTACACACCTTTTTTTGGCTTATTATAAGGTGATAACACCAGTTTAGAGACAACCTAGTAGTTGAGCTTCTGAATTATAAACTAAACCTAAGTAAGTTCAAATCTCTGCTCTGCCACTTTCCAGACCTGTGATGTTAGGGCCCACATATCTCCCTCCTTCCCCTGTCAGCATGATTTATTTTCTTATAATGTAATGAAAAGAAACATGGGCTGTCTTAGACTGCATTCTCCCGGGAAGCAAAAACAATGAAAATCAATGAAAAAACAGAGACAAAGAGAGTGATTTATTTTGATGAAATGACTCACGTGCTTGTAGAAGCTGGCAAGTTCCAGGTTTGTGAGTCAAACATCAGGAAGCATCTGGGAAGGCTAATGAGTCCAAGTTGTCAGCCAGAGTCCAAGAAGTATCTTGGACTACAGCTTTCAGAGGTCAGGTCGTCAAGGTTAAAGACTTCAGAATCAAGTGTAGAGGTCACAAGTCAGATGCAGGATGAGCTCTCTAACTTTGCCAAAGAGTTGATATACATATATACAATGCAGGTCACACCCCTAAGAAGATTTCCCTTTTATCAAATCTGGGTGTTCACATCTTTACAAAACCTTCTCTTCTAAACCTGCCTCATTAACATCATCAAAATACCAAAGCCATTGCTGTGGAGTCAGAACTGACTCATAGCCGACCTTCCAGAGGTTTTTCAGAGACAGTAGATTACTTTGGAGGAAATTGCCTGTCTCCCTCTATAGAGCAGCTGGTGGATTTGAACCACGATCCTTTGTGTTGGCTGTGCAACTCCTTATCACTAACACCACAGAGTATAGAATTTGTAACACATAGGATAGTTATAATATAGTAAGGCTCATTCTGCTGAAAATATTAACACAGGGACAGAGAGCATTTTTGCTGGAAGCAGAAGCAGGAGTGACATCCACTGCCTAAACAACGTGCCTCCAGAAACTCTAATGAACTTTGATAAACGTTAATAGTTGTATAGTTGTAGAGGGCCTTCAGGCCTTTTGTTTATAGGGTCACTATGAGTTGTGCTCGACTCGAAGGCAATCAACAACAACAATAGTGACAGAAGTTCCCAGGGAAGAGTGGCATCTCTGCTGGTAGGCCTTCATGGGCTCTAGGGATAGGGATATGGCATAGTGGGTCACTGTGGCCTGTGCTGGGCAGTCACAGAGTGCTGGCCTGCTGGACCAGATTCAAAGCTTTGTTTGGGTATTGTTCCTGTCTGCAGAGTCCTCAACTGGCTGTCCAGACATTACTTCAAATTCATGTAATAACAAGAACAAACTGGGAGGAGGGTAGAGAGAATAGTGCAACAATGAATGAGTGGAAGCCCAAAATCTCTGTAAATGTTTATGAAAATTAATAAAATATAATTATAGAAAAAAAAATTCATGTAATGACTTCTTAATACTTTCAACTTGTACAAGGCTTGGTTTCTTTTAAAAGTAACTACTACTCTGACACACCTACCCCCATTGCCTTAATTACTGTATCAATCCATCTCATCTGGGGGTCTTCCTCTCCTGAACTGTCCCCCCACTCTTCCAAGCATGATGTCCTTGTCCAAGGATCGGTCCCTCCTGGCCACATGCCCAAAATATGTGAGATGGAGCTTCAAGACCCTAGTCTCCAAGGAGAAACTTGTTTTCACCCTCTTCAAGAGATAACTATTTTTTTGTTGTTTTGGGCACCCCATGGTATGTTCAGTGCTCTTCTCCAGCACCATAACTCAAATGCATAATTTCTTCTTCTGCCATCCTTCATCATTATCAAGCCCTCTGATGTGTAGCAAGTAATTGCAAAGACCATGACCTCGTGTACCTTAGTATCTAGACTAACTTTGTTACTTCTTAGTCCTCTGGAAAGTCCCTGACAGCAGATTCACCTAATGCAATTCATCTTTCATTTTCTGACCTCAGGTGCCAAGAGTGTTGATTGTGGAGCCGAGCAAATGGAAATTGTTAACAACCTCAATCTCTTCTCCATCTATCATGGTGCTGCACGTTGGCCAGTGATGAAGATCTTTGTCTTCTTAATGTTGAACTTCAGTCCATATTGAAGACTACAGTCCTTGACTTTCTGCAGCAAGCACTTCAGGTCTTCCTCAGTTTCTGCAAGTAAGGTTGTGTCATTGGTATAATGTAGATTGTTGATGAGTCTTCCTCCAATTTTGATGCTACATTCCTCCTCATAAAGCCCAGCCTCCCAAATGATCTGTTCTGCATATAGATTGAAAAAGGTATGGAGACAGGACACATCCCTGATACAGCCCCTTCCTGATTTTGAACCATGCAGTGTTTCCCTGCTCTGTTCTGAGGACTGCTTGCTGGGTCTAAGTATAGGTTTCACATAAGCACAATCAAGTGTACTGGGATTCTGTTCTCTTCAAGGTTAACCACAATTTGTTGTGATTTACATAGTCAAATACCTTTGCATAGTCAATGAAGCACAGATAGATATCCCTCTGGTACTCTTTGCTTTCTGCCAAGATCCATCCGACATTGGCAATAATGGCTCTAGTACCACAGCCTCGTTTCTGGATAATCTTCAGCAGGATTTTGCGTGTGTGTGATATGAGTGATATTATATGATAATTTCCACACTCTTTTGGATCACATTTTTTTTGGAATGGGAATAAATATGGATCTCTTCCAGTCAGCCAGCCAGGTAGTTGTCCTCCAGGTTTCTTGGCACAACCTGGTGAGCACGTCCAGGGCAGTATCTGTTCGTTGAGATATTCCAATTCTTATTCATTTAACTCCTGGGGCTTTATTTTTTTGCCAAGTCCTTCAGAGCAATGTGAACTTTCTCCTTCATCACTATTGCCTCTTGATAATATGTTGTTTCTTGAAATTTTTCTCTTTCAGTCAGTTCTTTTTGGTACAGTGACTCTGTATACTCCTTCCATCTTCTTTTAAGACTTCCTGTATCATTCAGTATTCTGCCAATAGCATCCTTAAGTATTGTGACTTGAAGCTTGAATTTGTTCTTTAGTTCCTTCAGCTTAAGAAATGCCAGCTGAATACAGCCCTTTTGATTTTCGGACTCCAGTTCTTTGCACATTTCATAATCCTTTGCTTGTCTTCCTGAGCTGCCCTTTGAAATTTTCTACTCAGCTCCTTAACTTCTTGATTTCTTTCCTTTACTTTGGCTTCTCGGTGCTCTAGTGAAATATTCAGAATCTTTTTGGACATTCATTTTGGTCTTTTCTTCTTTTTTGTCTTTGTAATGACCTTTTGCATTCTTCGTGGATGATGCTCTTGATATCCTCCCACAGCTTATCTGGTCTTCATTCATTAATGTTCAAGGCCTCAATTCTATTCCTGAGTTGGTTTTTAGATGCATGTGGAATACCTTCAAGGTCAAATTTTGATTCCTGTGGATATGATTTGACCTTCTTTAGCTTTAATTTGAACTTGAATATGAGTAGTTGATGGTCTTTTCTGCAATCAGCACCTGGCCTAGTTTTCACTGATGATACTGAACTTCTCCAATGTTTGCTTCCACAGATGTAATTAATCTGATTTCCATGTATATGGCCTGCATTTATGTTTCTTATAAAAGGTAGTTGCTATGAATAAATCGTTGGTTGTGCCAATTTCTATTACTCTATCCCCAGCCTCACTACTGTCACCAAGTCCATATTTTACGACTGCTGATCCTTCTTCCTGGTTCCCAACTTTTGCATTCCAGTCACTCACTATTATTAATGCATCTTCGTCACATGTTCAATTGATTTCTGACTACAAAAGTTGGTAGAAATAATCTATTTCCTCCTCTTTGGCTCTGGTTATTGGTGCATAAATTTGATGATAGTGGTATTAATAGGTCTTCCTTGTATGTGTATGGATAGTATCCTGTCACTTACAACATTGTATTTCAAGAGGGATCTAGAAATGACCATTTTAACTATGAAACCAACCCAATCTTAAGTCCTTTTGTGATTGTGGGGCTTTTTTGTTTGTTTGTTTGTTCCTAGAAAGTATATTTTGGTAAATATTCTCTGATAGCCTAGTGGTAAGAAGCTGCGCTATGATCCCAAAGATAAAAAGGCTCATCCACCAGCTGCTCTGAGGAAAGGATATGCATCTCCTCTCCACTGTAATATGGTTAGGATTAAATATGTCTTCATACACTTTTTTCCTGATCTATCCCATCTTTTCTATATTATTCTTTCCTGATTTCTGTAAGGACAAATGGAATTTATTTTATATTAATTGCATGTGATTCCCTTTTATAAATTTGAATTCTTCTATTATTCTACTAGTGGTGGTATTGGAGGGAAGTATTAAATATCTCATGGACTGCCAAAATAACAAACATACATGTCATGGAAAAAGTGCAGCCAGAGTGCTTCTTAGAGGCAAGGATGGCGAAGTTTCATCTCACATACTTTGGGCATGTTGTTAGGAAGGGCTGTTTTTGGAAACAAACATAGTTTTCATGCTTGGAAACATAGAAGGTCAGTGAATGAGAGGAAGACCCTTGGTGAGATAGTTGGTACAGTGATTGTGGCAATGGGCTTGAGTATGTCAGAAATGGTAATAAGGATAGCACAGGATAGGACAGATCTCAGATCTGTTGTTCATAGTTTCTCTAGGAATTGTTCTCAATGGCACAACAACAACTAATTAATTGCTGTTGTTGACTTGAGTCTGACTCAATATAGTCACTTCCCAAAGTAAAGGCATTAAAACATTTCATTCTACCCATCTTCCATAATTTTTACTATTATTGTTAGGAATTTTAATTCTACATATATTTAAAACTCCAAACCTTATGATTTCGTTAAGCCATTGATATTTGTTTACTATATGGTACTTTTCTTGTATTCTCCATTCCTTTCTATATCATTGTTATTAGCTGCTGTTGCACTGATTATGACTCATAGTAACTCCATGAACAACAGAACAAAACCTTGCCGTATTTGCACCATCCTTACAAGCCGTTCGTTGTCCATCCATCTTGTTGAGAGTCTTCCTCTCTTTTGCTGACCCGACATTGCCAAACACTATGTCTTTTTGCAGGACTAGCTCCCCCTGACAACATGTCTTGCCTTTAAGGAGCATCCTGGTTCAATTCCTCAAAGACAGCTTTTACAGGGTTTTGGCAGCCCATGAAATATTCAGTTCTTTTCACCACATCACAATTCAGACATCTATTCTTCAGTCTTTCTTACTTATTGCCCAACTTCCACATGCATTTGAAATATTTGAAAAACTCTAGTTTGGATCAGCCCCTAATGTTGGATAACCATTAATTTGCTCTATATTTCTTTAATTTTTCACTTTAAGAGTTTTATGTAAATAGAATTATAGAGTATCTAACTTTTTTTGGAATTGGCTTTTTTTACTCAGCGTAATAAGTTTTGTCCAAGTTGGTTTACTCTTTTTATTGCTGAGTAGTATTCCATTGTATGAGTGTTCACTTTGATCAGCCATTCACCCTTTGATGGGCATCTGGCTTGTTTAGAGTTGTTAGATATTATATAGAAAGCTGCTATGAATATTTGTGTTCAGATTTTTCTGTGAACATAACTTTTTATGTCTTTGGAGTAAATGCCCAAGAGTGCAATTTCTGGGCCATATGGTAATTGCATGTTTAGTTTTATAAGAAACTGTCAAACTGTTTTCCAGAGTGTCTGTATCATTTTATATTCCCTCCAGCACTGTATTTGTGATCTAGAGTCTCCAGATTTTTGCTTACATTTAACATAATTATTCATATGTGAGAGCTTAAATTTATCGTTTTATTATTCCTTTTCTCTTTTTTTACCTGTTCTTCCTCCACTGTTTCACTTTCCTTGCCTTCCTGTGGAATACTTGAGCATTTTTTATGATTCCATCTTGATTTACTTACAGTGCCTTTTACTGTATTTCTGTAGAATTTTCTTAGCACTCCGAGTGTTACAACATGCACATGAGACTTATTATATTCTACTAGTGTAAATATTTTACCACTTCAACTGAAATATGCAAAGCTCATTTCCATTTAAGTTCTCTTACCTTCTGCACTTAAAATGCCGATGTCTGGGATATCAGATATTGTTCTAATTTTTGTTTCAGTCATCAAATATGATTTCCAAAACCCTAGAAATTTTATGTTTATATTTCTTATACTCTTCTCTGGCACCACAACTCAAATGCATCAATTCTTCTTCTGTCACCCTTATTCATTGGCCAGCTCTCAGACACAAAGCAAATGACTTAAAAGACCATGGCTTGAATCAGGTTCACTTTAGTCTTCAAACTGGCATTATTGATCCTCAGTATTTAGGAGAGGTCTTTGACTGAATATTTAATGAACTGTCAAAAGAACTAAGAGATATGTCCTGGAGAAGGAACAGCCAGAGTACTCCTTAGAGGCAAGGGTGGTGAAATCTTGTCTCCCGTACTTTGGGCATGTTGTTAAGAGGCAGGGGCAATTCTTTGAAAAGGAACATCATCCTTGTAAAGATGTGGAGTTGTCAAAAGAGAGGAAGACCTTCAATGTGATGGATTGACACAGTGACTGCAGCGGTGGGTTCAAATGTGTCAGAATGATGAGGATGGCATAGGACAGGACACAACATTCAGATGTGTTGTTAATAGCATTGCTATGAATTGTACTCACCTCAATGACCTAAAACAACAAGAAGAGCATACTTCTTATAAATTTGTATTTCTGGTCTTTCGAACGTCATCCGTTTTGTCTTCTTAAGTGTTCCAAGATTTTTTTTTTTTTAATTCTTGCTTCTGTTTGAAATACTTCCTTCAGTGATTTGGGCAATTGGTTAGTTGATCCGTTAGCAACTTGGGTGTTTATGAAATAAAGTTTTATGCACAAGCAGAATCTATCTTGGGGAAGTAACATAAAAATATACAGACTCTAAAGTGCAATGAGAAGGGAATGAGAAAGGAACAAAAATTAATAAGCAGTAAATTCTTTTGTCTTCATGTGAATGTATATTCATTTCTGTTTCATTCCAGAAGCTGGATAGAGAACATGAAGTTAGCCATTCTTTTTTTTTTTTTCATTTCAAAATTTGGTGCTTTTGGAGTTACCTCTTGTTGGGTGGTGGCCCCTAAGATTTTAAAAGATGTGTTGTGATGTGAAAGTCTGCTGTTAGAGACCTCTCCAAAGTACTGAAGTGCAATGGTGTCTCTCTGGAGACTAAGGCGAGTCTGATACAGGCTATGGTCTTTGCTATCACTTATTATGCATCCTCCTTAGGGAGAGTTGGACAACGACTAAGGAGGATAGAAGGATTGATGCCTTTGAGCTGTGGTGCTGAAGAAGAGTATTGAGGGTCCCATGGACTGCTAGGAAAACAAACAGATTCATCCTGGAAAGGGTTAAACCAGGTGGCTCCTTGGAGGCAAGGACTCTGAGGCTCCGTCTAACATACTTTGGACATGTCGTAAGGAGGGATTGGTCTTTGGAGAGGGGCACCATGCTTGGAAACGTGGAGGGACCGTGCAGGAAGGGAAGGCCCTCCATGAGATGGATTGATTCAGTGACTGGGGTAATTTGGATGGGTGTGTAGGAGATAGTGTGATTGGCTCAGGACTGAGCAGAGTTTAGGACTGTTGTACATAGGGTCACTATGAGTCACAAGCGACTCAATGGCACATAAAAACAACAACAACAACAACAACAACAACATGTTGTTCCTTCTGTCCTGGGGTTCCTAACCAACTTGCTTCCTCTTTCCCACTTTAGAGTTCTCTTTTGCTTGCCTCTCATGCTATTTCTAGAGCTTATATTTTTGTACAAGTGGAAGAATGAGTCTATGCTATCTTTCTTAGTTCAGAAGTCTCTCTTTATTTTTGAACAATGTTGTTACATATAGAATTTTATATTGGCTGCTCTTTTCTTCCAACATTTTAAGGATGCTGGTCTACTGTCTTGCTTCCATTTGTTGTGCTTTGATGTCAACTAGAAGTTTTATTATTGCTCCTTTGAAGGTGATTTTAAACATTCTCTGGCTGTGTTTCAGACATTCTCTTCACAGTGGTTTCATTATTATTATTTGTCTGACTGTGGTTTTCTTTTCATTTATCCTGCTTGAGTTTTATAACAGTTCTCAAAACTTTGCTTGTGTTGTTTATTAAAAAAAATGTTGGTTAATATATCTTCACCTATTTTCTACCCTCCTCCATTCACTCTTCATTCTCTTTCTGGCACTCCATTTGGAGTTAAATGAGACCTCTTCACCATGTTTGGTGAACAAACTCCTTTGTTAATTTTTGCCCTTTTTTTCCTCTCTCCAAGTTTCAATCTGAATAACTTACTCGTATGCATGGATTCTCTTTGCTGTGTCTATTCTGATTTTAAAGCCATGTATCAAACATTTAATTTTAGGTACTAAGAATTTATTTGAGAGATGGGTTTAAAATTTTTACATGAAATAATTTTTATTTGAGACAATTTTTTTATTCAATTCTTTGGTGAAATTTTTTATTTTCTTATTTATTTTCCTCAATATGCTAAAATCAGTATGCTATAACACATTTGGATTAATTTCCCTATCACACCTTCTATTTTTGTTCATTCTTGGCATAATTCGTAATTTTAAAAATTGTATGCTGGGCATTGCATATGAAAAATTTTAGAGTTTCTGGATGATAAGATGTTTTTTCCAGAGATTTCATTTCCTTTTGGCTGGTAATTTTAATACAAGTAGATCACTTTAATCCAGTCAAACTTTATCTATTTCTGGTTTGTCTTTATTCTTAAGATTACCCTTTTAGGTAATTAACTGAAAGCCTAGGGTATTTACCATACAGTTCCTTCCTTGACTGGGCCCTGAACTCCAATTTCTGTCTTCTTGTTATCATTTTCATTTCTTCTTTCACTAATCTCATGCTTTATTTCTTATTTCTGTATGACATCCCAAATAAATATATGATAATGAAGTTTCAGAGATTACAGAAGGTAATCAGAAAATTATAGAAAACCGAGTAATTATAAATATACCAAGATCCAAAAATTCTACTACCGTGAAAAATTCAACTTCAAATGTTTTTGTGTGCAACACTCAACACAAAGTTTTTGGCTAGAGTTCAGAACCCACTCACTAGCGGCTCCGAATGGAGCTCTGGTGGCCTAGTAAGGAGGCTGCCAACCTAAAGGCACGTATTTTGGCTGTTCTGAGGGGAAAAGATGGGCAACATCCTTCTATGCAATGCACAGCCTCTGAAAACCTCTGGAGGGTCAGCCTTGAGTTGGTTCCAATTCATATGATAGCACATAACCACAACAGTGACACTGGGGACAAAGACTTAGTGATCTGGTCCAATAAAGATTAAAGCATAGGACACCTTGTAGGCAGTTCGTTAGAACAAACTGCATGGAAAAACTCCATTAGCATCAGCAGATGATGTCATCACATATCATGGAGCATAAATACACTTGAGCATGAAGGGGGAAAGCAGCAAGCAACAGTTTTAGAATTAGGAAAATGGTCTTGACCTCATTGAATCTCATAGCCCTTTCTGTGCTAGACAGTAGTCTTGCCCTCAGGGAGCAACCTAGCCGGGTTTCTCTGATTTGTTTACCATCTTCATTTCTTGCAGGTGCCATCCAGTCAGCCCTGACTCAAGGTGACCCTACATATAACAGGATAAAATATTGCCTAATCTTGAAGCAGTGTCCAAAATCACTGTACTTTCAAATATTGCCCACATTTTTGCTTAGTTTTCAGCCTTCTTTGTAGCTACTTTCTTTGTCTCTGGCATCTTAGCCCCCCAGTAGGCTCATTTTCTCAAAAAATCTCATTGCCATGGAGTCTGAACTGACACATTTGAACCAGGAAAATATGGTTAATATTGAAACTAAGAAATCTGAAAAAAAATGATAACAAATACATTTGGTCTAGGCCACGGGGAGTTGTGCTGCTAACCCAACAGTCTTACCTGTCTGGTAGTTCAAATCCACCAGCTGCTCTATGGAAGAAAGATAGGCAATATCCTCCCTTGTGATTTACAGCCTCTGAAAACCTGTAAATGTGTTAGTCAGCTCACACACAATATTTCCTATTTAAGGGTAATAAGAGTTGAGAGAGAAAGACAGAGAGAGAGAGAGAAGAGAGAGATTACATTCACAAAATATTGTTGTTGTTATGTGCTGTCGAGTCGCTTGCGACTCATAGTGACCCTATGTACAACACCCCTAAACTCTGCTCTGTCCTGTGCCAATCGCACTGTCTCTGACACTCCCTTCCTGATTATCCCAGTCACTGAATAAATCCACCTCATAGAGGGCCTTCCCCTCCTGCACTGTCCCTCCACCCTCCCAAGTATGATGTCCTTCTCTCCTCACAACATGTCCAAAGTATGTTAGACGGAGCTTCAGAATCCTTGCCTCCAAAGAGCCAATCGGTTTAACCCTCTCCAGGATGAATCTGTTTGTTTTCCTAGCAGTCCATGTTACCCTCAATACTCTTCTCCAGCACCACAACTCAAAGGCTTCAATTCTCCTTCTATCCTCCTTGGACATTGTCCAACTCTCTGATGCATAACAAGTGATATTACATTTGGAATATTAAGGAAGGATTGAAAATTATTAAAAAGTTTTAAGTCACTGAACTTTTTATGATTGTATGTATATTTAATTGTATGAGTTTGATATTTTCTTTTAATGGTATTAAAGTATAACTAAGAATTGGACAGTGTCTAAGAATGACACAAAAATTGGTGTCTTTGAATTGTGGTGCTAGAGTATTGAACATAAGATGGAATGCCAAGAGAACAAACAGGCCTGTCCTGGAGAAAGTAAAACTAGGCTGCTCCTTGGAAGCAAGGACTTTGAAACTTCATCTCTCCTACTTTGAGCATTGTAAAGTTAAGATTTTATTCAGAATTATCTTTCTAGCCCCTGCTTGACTTTGCAATGTAGAATTGGCAAGAATATGTGAATAGGACCTATTAGCCTATCTACAAGGGGGATTGGCTAATTGCACCATTAAATTGAGTGGATCCAGCATCAGAAAGAAAAGAAAAAAATCTCATGGCCAACAAAGAAAAAAGAAGCAGGAGACTGCAACTTGTTCTTCAAGACCAGAGGAACACTGTAGCAACCCCAGCAAAGAACCAGAAACCTGACATGAAATGGAGTGAGCCTTGGAATGCTGCACCCATAGACAGAATTAGAGCTAAGCCAAGAGCCTTTGGCCACGCTTATTGGACAACTTGGGGATAGGAGGTGGAAACCAGTATTGATGGGACTAAAAACTTTGTAACACTAGTCTAATGCCATGGGCCTCAAGGTTGAAGTGTCTGTGAGCACATTTTGGACACTGTCCTGACTGTATTCTGTTACTAAACTAAATTATGATCTTTTTACTTCTCCAGAATAGTTCTGTGTGCCCTGTGAGCTATTGCATTGGATTTTTGACCCAGTAAAGCAGCAAGATTGGTGTGAAGATGAGTAGTAAGTGTTGCAGGAGCATAGAGGACATGTCTGAACTCATAGGAATTGGTTTTGTGTTATTGATGCTATTGACAGGGACAACTTTGTGAAGGTGGTAGAGGTCAGCCATGGCTATCCCCACATGGCCTGTGCTATTTTTACAGGTATGTTGTCAAGAGGGGCCAGTTCTTGGAGAAGTACATCTTGCTCGGAAGAGTGGAGAGTCAGTGCAGGAGAGGAAGACCCTGGCTGAGATGGATTGGCACAGTGGCAATGGGCTCAGGTGTGCTGGAGATGGTGCAGTTGGCTCAGGATAGGGCAAGGTTCAGAGTCGTTTTTCATAGGGTCACTATCAATTGTAATCAACTTTATGACACATAACAACATCATTCTGCAAACTTGGTTTTTCACTCTACTGTGTCTCCGAGAGCGTTCCATATTTCTGTATAATGTTTAACTTTTTGTTTTTAACTGTTGTGTATATTCCATAACATTGATAGATTCAATTTAATTAGTCATTAATTCACTCATTGGCATTGGATGATATAATCAAGAAGCAGGTTCTTTCCACACTCCCTGTCTGCCTACTCAGTCCATCAGCTTGTCCTGTTTGGTCGACATCCTTCCTGGTTGCCAAATGGCTGCTGCAGTTCCAAGCATCACATGTCAACACAGCATAACCAGTAGCTGCAAAGGAAAACTGCCTCTCATTTGTCTTATTTTTAATTAACGAATAAGGAGCCATATATAATGATTTAAAAAATCATATTTCCATCTAAAATTTAAGTACACAAATATATTTTCAGTGGTTCTAAGTTAACCCTTGGAGTCAAGAAAATGGATTGTAAGTCAAACCAACAATGTTTGGAAAAAAATATAATTATAAATTGTGAAAATATTGAAAAGTCATTTCTAAGTAGAGTAAGTACAGATAATTAGACATTATTTGTGAAAAGTTTAGTAACTGGAAAAAAATTTTTAAAATCCATATTACTTTCTTATTTTGCTATAATTCTTAGGAAAAAAACACAAAGACATGTGCCATAAGAATGACTAAACGAAAAAGTATTTTTAAACCATCAAAGCTGTGAAAATGTATTTTAAAAAATACAAAATGTTCACTAAGCATGATATAACCATAAGCACATCCAAGCGACAATGTGTATCTTTTCTACTTGGTGAACTAGGTGCTTGCTTATTTAATTTAGCTAATATATCAACAGGAGTATGAAAATTCACCTTTGCTAAAAGTTTAAGCAGTAGGAAGGAAGCTCATGAAACTTCTCATTCAATATTAACTGCTGTGGAAGAAGGAGGAAAAGGTATATAATGTGAAAATATTAATTGGAAACAATGGACTACATTGATTGTGATCTCTCTCAATAGAGTATGAGGCTCATGCTTATAAAATGTGAAGGGAAAAAGAACTAGAAATCATCCTGCTAATCTCCTGGGTATTTGGAGCAGAATTAAGTTTGTCCTTGTTAAAGAAATTATCTTCGTTTTCTTCCCCCTTCAGGAATGCATGTAAAACAGTTCCTGTCTCGATGTGTGCCTTAGGCAAAAGTTCAGCGCTCAATTACCTGGTGTCTGAAGTCCTCTATTTTGTTATAAGCAACTGAAATGGGATTTTCATCCTAAATCTTGATCCAGGTTCTTCTTCCCTGCTCCTCACATCCCTGTAAGCTACTTGATGTATGAAGGTCTTGACCTGAGAAAACCATCTTGGATAATCATGGCAAGGAGAAGGAAAAAATTCAACACCTAGGAGATTTCAGTAAACAGTAGAATCATGCCAACCTAATCTGTGTTAAAATGCTTGGAATGTGGGAGCCGCTGATGATGCCTGTTGTCTGTGTGTCTGACTGAATCCTTTCTTTTCTCAGAGCAGCAAAGTAAAGCCTGGGAACCCGGCCAAATGCCTGCCACTTACCTTAAATTGATCAGCCACTTTGAGATTAAAACCCCTGAAAGCTGCCACACCGTGAAAACAAGGACTCCTTCACATTAAAGGCAAATTGCGACTTTGGGTTTGCTGTGATCTTTTTTCCATTTTATCCAGTTTTTCACAGTGCACACTTTTTTTCCCTCCCTTTCCATTTATGCTCCAGTGTCGAAGCCAATAGTTACAGCATCTTGGCCAAGCATTCATTAAGGTTTATAAGAACAAAATTTATGGTTATTTAGGAGTTGGCACAAAGGCAGACTGTTGCTGGAAAAAGAAAAAGAAATACAGGTGGGAAATATAAGCCTCAACAAAGGCCTGCACTATATAGTAGTGTGCGGGGCTCTCCGGTGACTGTTCTTGGGAGGGGGGGAGGAATTGAAATTGTATTGGAAATCAGTTACTCTTCTATACTGAAGCCTTCCCATTTGGTGACTCTGAAGATGATTGAAACATGGATCTTAGTTGTTCCAAGATAATTTTTGTCTTGTGTAAATTTATAGGCATTTACAAGAGCTGGCAGTTGTAAGAACAAATTGATGCATGTTAACCTGGATGATAATCTATCAGTTTGCTTGATGGACTGGATATATTTAGAAAGTAGGTACTGTGGCTCAGAATAAGGTCTCTTCCATGAAGAGAAGAGTCATGTTACCCTCCTTGGTGGGCCTTACATAATGTCATGGCCTGTGCTTCCCAAAAATTTAGGGTGTGGACAAAACACGCCCTTAATCTTTTAATTTGGGTAGCAATATGGAATTCTGGCACAGATTAGAAGTCTATATTTTCCCTTAGGAGATGCTGTTAGTGATTATTTTATTTGTTCAATATTCTCTGATTTTCTTCACTAGAAGGAAAGAAAAGTTTCTTGCCCTGTCATTTGCAATATTAGTAAAACAAGGATTTTAGGAATCTATTTTAGTTTGTACTTATTGTTGGCCACGAAGGTTCTTAAGGGAGTCTATATACCTTGCATTTATTGGGGAAACAAATGCAGCTTCAGCATTTTGTAGGATGTAGACTCTTCCTAAAATATCACTTGTTTTTTCCTGTACCAGTAATTTATATGATTTAAACTTAACTCATTTCTAAGTTGGAACCAACAGATAGGTGACCCTCCGGTTGGTTTCCAGAGGCTATAAATCACACTGGAGGAAATTGCTCATCTTTTCCCCAAGGAGCAGCTTGTGGATTTGGACTTGGCAGCCAACTCCATCTTTCCTCACTAGGCCATAAAGCCTCCTAATTTATATGGTTTAGGGAAAGTTAATCTAAATGCTCAAATATCCCTGTTCCTACATCAGACTAATATTAGTAATTATGATAGCTATTCCTATCAACTGTATTTATTGTGGTATAATATTTACTTATAGTTCAATGACATTGTACATACTAGACTATTTTCCTTCTTTCTTCTTATGAAATGAAGTTCTTATCTTTCACTCACTTGGTACTGGAAGTCTTTTGCCTCATTATTTTTGTCCTTTTCTTAAAAATCATTATCAACCCAATGTGAATATACCTACATTATTAAATTAGTTTGCCTTTGCTTACATAATGCTTTGAAAAGTATCTGTGTCATTTTTGCAGTGCATGAATGGTGTACTTCCCCACTAAGTATACATATTTAAAACACTTCAAGGGGAGAGGTCAGAACCTTCTTGTTACCTCTTCATAATACCTATTCTAATAGTTTGTTCTTACAAAATTGTTGTTGTTCTTATGTGCTGTCGAGTTACCTGTGACTCATGGCAACCCTATGTACAACAGCCCTAAACCCTGCTTTATACTGTACCAATCTTATTGTCCCTCACACACCTACCCCCATTACCCCAGTCACTAAATCAATCCATCTCATCAAGGGTCTTCCTCTCTTGTGCTTTCCCTCCACCCTCCCAAGCATGACATCCTTCTCCAAGGACTGGTCCCACCTTACAACATGTCCAAAATATGTCAGACAAATCTTCAGAATCCTTGCATCCAAGGAGCAGCCTGGTCTCACTCTGTCTAGGACTAACCTGTTTGTTCTCTTAGCATTCCGTGGTATATTCAATACTCTTATCCAATACCACAGCTCAAAGGCATCAATTCTCCTTCTATCCTCCCTAGTCATTGTCCAGCTCTCTGATGCATAGCAATACTCATGAAATCTGGAAAACTTATTATGAACAGAATAATTTATACCACTTCATAAATTACCAAATACAACTTGGCTGCAGGAGACACAATATTATCATAATTTGTAGGTTTACTTATGAACATGGATGCTCCTATTTATTTAGTAGCCACAGAAAACCACGCCCCTTTTATAATACTAAAAAGTCAGAGACAAGATAGAAGGAAAGGTAGAAAAAATGTAGTTTCGTTTAGTTTACTTGTAAAATAGTGTTAAGTGTTGAGTATGACTCATAGTGACCCTATAAACAACAGACCCGAACCCTGCCTTATCATGTGCCAAACTCACAGTCTCTAACATACTCAAGTCCATTGCTGCAGTCACTGTGTCAGTCCTCTTCATTGAAGGTTGTCCTTTTCTTTCCAAGCATGATGTTCTTTTTCAAGAAATAGCCTTTTCTAGCAACATGCCCAAAGCATATGAGATGAAGCTCTGCCATCCTTGCCTCTAAGGAGGACACTGGCTGCACTTTCTCTAAGGCATCTGTTTGTTCTTTTGGAAGTCCATGGGATATTCAGTACTCTTCTGCAACAGCACAGCTCAGACATCAATTTTTCTACCGTCATTCTTATTCTTTGTCTAGCTCTCAGCAGCATAGATATTAGAGTCTTAATTGAGAGCAACTTAGTCCTCAAACTAACATCAGTGTCCCTCAGTAATTTGGAGCATTCCCTGACTATAAGTGGCTCAAAAAAGGTGATCCAACATATCCAAAGATGTCTAGACTATTACTTGTACAAAGAATTGCCAGAAGTTCAAGTTGTATTCAGAAGAGGTCATGCCTCCGGGAATATTCTTGCTGATGTGAAATGGATCCTGGCAAAGAGCAAAGAATACCAGAAGAATGTCTATTTATGCTTTATTGACTATGCAAAGGCATTTGGCTATGTGGTTAACATGGAGAATCACTGAAATCCCAGAACACTTAATTGTGCTCCTGCAAAACCGAAACCTAGACCAAGAAGCTATTGTGTGGACAGAGCAAAGGAATACTACATGGTTTTAAATTAATGAAGATATGTGTCAGGGATGTATTCTTTCATTATACCTATTCAATTGGTATGCTGAGAAAATTATTCATGAAGCTGCACTTCGTGAAGAATGTGGTATCTGTATCATAGGAAGACTCATCAAGGGCCTTCACTATGCAGATAATACAACCTTGCTTGCTCAAAATGAGGAGGATTTGAAACACTTGCTGCAGAAGGTGATATACTGCAGCCCTCAATATGAATTACTTCTCAATGTCAGGAAAACAAAAAAACCACTGGATTAATAGGCAACACCATGATAGATGAAGAAAAGATTGAAATTGTCAATTACTTCATCTTACTTAGAACCACAATAAACACACTTGGCACCAGCAGTCAGGGGATCAGGAAGCATATTGCACTGGGTAAGTCTACAGTCAAGGACTTCCCCAAATTACTGAGAAGCAATGATATTCGTTTGAGGACTAAAGTGTGCCTAATTCAGACCATGGTCTTTTCAGTCACTTGCTAGTCATCTGAGAGCTGGACAATGAATAGGGATGACAATTGTTGTTGTTGTTATGTGCCGCCAAGTCGTTTGTGACTCATAGCGACCCTATGTACAACAGCCCTAAACCTTGCTCTATCCTGTGCCAATAGCATTGCCTCTGACACACCCATCCCGATTACCCCAGTCACTGTCAGTCCACCTCGTAGAGGGTCTTCCCCTCCTGCGCTGTCCCTCTACTCTACCCAGCATGATGTCCCTCTCCAAAGACCTGTCTCTCCTTGTAACATGTGCGAAGTATGTCAGACGAAGCGCCAGAATCCTTGACTCCAAGGAGTAGCCTGGTTTAGTTAAAGAAAAAAAAATAAAAAATTGATGCCTTTGAGTTGTGGTATTGGAGGAGAGTACTGAGTATCCCATGGACTGCCAAAAGAGCAAACAAGCAGCCAGAGTACACCTGGAAGCAAAGATGGTTAAGGTTCATCTTGCAGACTTTGGGCATGTTGCTAGGAAAGTCTATTCCTTGGAGAAGGACACCATGCTTGGAAAGGTAGAGGGATGGTGAAAGAAGACTCTCAATCAGGTAGATTGACACAATGACTGAAGCAATGGGCTTGAGCGTGTGGAATGTGTGTGTGGATTGAGCGTGTGGATTGTGAGGATAGCACAGGATAGGACAGGGTTTAGAACTGCTGTTTACAGGATTGCTATGAGTTGTACTTGGCTTGATTTCACCTAACAATGACTGACTATAGACTCTCCTAGTGCAATATGTCTCCTGTCCCATGACTGCTGTTACCAAGTGTATTGATTGTAGTTCCAAGTAAGATGAAGTCATTAAAAGACTCAATCTTTCCTCCATCTATTATGATGTTGCTGTTGTTTATGTGGTAAGAATGTTTCTTTTCTTGATGTTGAGATGCAATCTGCATGGAAGGCTGCAGTGTTTGATATTCTGAAGCAAGTGTTTTAACTCCTCCTCACTTTTAGCAAGTAAGGTTATGTCATCTGCATAAAGCATGTTATTGATGAATCTCCCTCCAATCCTGATGCCACATTCCTTTTCATAGAGTCCAGCTTCTCAGATAATTTGCTCAGCATCCAGATTGAATAGAGTGAAAGAATACAACCCTGACACATATCTTTATTAATTTTAAACCATGTAGTGTTCCTTTGCTCTGTCCACATAACAGCTTCTTAGTCTAGATTTCACAAGAGCATAATTAAGCGTTCTGGGATTTCTATTTTTCTCAATGTTAGCCATAACTTGTTATGATCCACACAGCCAAATGCCTTTCCATAGTTAATTAGTCAACATTCTTTTGGTATTCTTTACTTTCAGCCAGAATCAGCAACATCCTTGTTGCCACAGACCCTTCTAAAGTCAGTCTGAACTTCTGGCAGTTCTCTATCAATGGACTGTTCTAGCTAATTTTTAATATTTTGCTTGCATGTGATATTACTGATATTATTTCAAATTTTCCACATTCTGTTTAATCATCTTTCTTGGGAATGTGATCATATGGATCTCTTCCAGTCAGTCAGCCAGGTACTTGTCCTCCAAATTTCCTGGCATAGTTTGGTGAGCACGCCCAGGGTTCTGTCTGTCATTTGAAACATGTCAGTTGGTATCCCATTGGTTCCTGGGGCCTTATTTTTTTGCCAGTGTCTTCAGTGCAGTTTGAACTTCTTTGTTGCTTACCACTGGCTCTTAATCATAGAAGTATCTTTTAAAGTAGTCTTACTACTTCATCATTTAGGGAATTCTAGTGGCCTAGTGAGTAGTGAGTTGCACATCCAATTCAAAGACAAGGCTTTGAATCCTCGAGCTGCTTCGAGGAAGAAAGATGAGCAACCTCCTCCCATGAGAATTACGGCCTCTAAAAGCTCACTAGATTGTCATCTATGAGTCTGTTTCAACTCAATGGGAATGTATAACAACAGCGTCATTATTGAAAATTTTCATTATGTCTAATAATTTTATCATGACAATAAATTTCATTCGAGCATTTAAAGTTTTACATATCATAATTAATTCCTTATTAATTATGTTATTATTTCAAGTGTTTATTGAAGGCCTCATATATTTAGTTTCATATTAGTCTAAAGGTAGTTGGACAATCTCTGTTATTTCTGATAATAAAATGAAAAGGAATCAAACAGCTGCCTGTAGTGATTTGGTTTGTGTTTTTTCTTTTTCTTTTTGTTTTTTCAGCATAGGATGCAATTTTAGAACAGTTTTAGACAATGTATATATCTGCTTAGAGATTGTGCAGAGATTAAAGTAGTCAGGAGAGTGAGTAAGACATAAATGAGGCCCAGAAAAATGTTGGAGAACAGAAGGGAGGTTAGCTTGTACGGGACAGTAGCATAAACAAAGACACAGAGGTAGGAATAAACTCAGAGAGCTTAGAGTAACTCAAAAGATGGCTTGGATATAGGGGTGAGATTGTGGCTTAGGAGGAAGTGCGAAATAGGCCTGGAAGAGGGGCTGGAGTCACCTAAGAAGAAGCCTCGAAAATCAAACTGACGCTCTACTGTCTTGAGCTCTGTTGCGATGGTTTTGGAGAAAATTGGAATTCTCTTTAGAATCTAAATCCAAGAATAAAAGATGTGAGATAATGATGAAGTGTTGCTTTTTACTTTCTTTTTTTTTCTTTCTCATTCAGATAACCCTGGACACTGAATCAGAGCATCCAATGTCTAGTTCTGGTTTCACCTCAAAACATGCAACCTTGAGCAAATAAATGAATCGTCATTCTGAGCCTGAGTTCTTTTATTCATCAATTGGGGATGATAGTACATGCCTTACACAATGCTGCTGACAGAACATTGCAGCCACACAGGGAGTGAGATAATGAGGACCTGGAGGGTAGTAGTGGCTGCAGGACTGGAGAAGAAGAAACAGATCAGGAAGATGCCCCAGAAGATGATATTGTATCCTACAGATGCCTGGTCCTCAGACCTCCTCCTTCCAATTGACTTCTTTCCCTGAAACTGGTCTATTCTACAAACCTTCCCTTTTAAGTGTTCTCTTCTCTTCTCCCTTTTGAGAAATAGTTCTCTTTGTGTCTTACACATATCACCCAAGAGAGTTCAGACTTTTCTCTGTTAGTTATCAACAGATACTGACTATGCCAGGGATGTCTACTGAGTTTCTATTAATATCACAGTTCACCTTCTTTTATGTAGGTCTCCAAGGTTTCCGCTGAGTCTAGCTCTAAGTTATTTTTAATAATCAGCTTAAAGACAATTCAAAATGGCATATGCTTTTGAAGGGGGTTCTTCCCAGGAACAATTGTTCAGAAGTGAAACTAAGTGAACTGGGTCTGCATATGTCCACAGAGACAAATCTAAGAGAAAAGGGGAAAAAAAAAGACTCTTGAGTGGAAAAAAGTAAAGCACAGATACATTCAATAGAATCAGATATGTAGATATGTAAAGCACACGACATAGTAATGCATATTGTTTATGGCTGATTACATAAGTAGTAGTTAGAAACCTGAAAGATATTTTACTTTAAGATGGGGGTGAGTGGGTATCAGAGAGGCATCATTTTTGTGACTTTTCAAGTTATGACAGGTAATGCTGAGGCACAGATTAAGTGTTGAGCATTGCAAGGGAATAAAAAAAAAAGAATGAAAAGGCTCTTTCTGGGAACTTAGACTTAATTTAGTCAAGGAAGTTGAAACTGACTCATGAAGTAACAAGGAAGCAGCATATACACAGGCAAGATCTACAAAAACACCATAAGCACAAGCTACACCTGCTGGAAGAATTTTACCTGAGACGTTTGCATGATAAAGAGAACTACACTGGGCTCCTCTTTGACCTGTGGTGACCCTTTGAGCCTGATCGCTGTTATGAGCAGTAGCTGAGATGCATCATGTAAGGAGAGGACAGGCAACACTTTGGCTATTCATCTACTGCTGACAACCTATTTCCTATGTAGAGCAGCCAAAAAGACAATTTTATTATTTTGTAGCCAGTCTTCTGTTTATACATTTCATGTCCATAGATTTGGTGTAATTAGAGCCTAGAGATAATACCTAAGGTATTTACTGAACAAGTTCATTCTGACTGTGTAATATTTGTTATTTATTTAGCTCTCTAAATGTACACGGTACTTGACAAATATGTAGAAAGACAAGTTTCCTGCCCTGCGGAGTTTATGTTCCTATGCAGACAGCAGAGCGGAGGGGTAGGATTTTGACTCTTAGAAGGTTTAGCAGGAAGGGAGAGGCTGGCTAGATAGGAGAGAAGGGAAGCTTAAAAACCCTGCAAGAAGAAGAGGGATGTGAATGTGGTGGGAATGGAGGAATTTTAAAGAACTCCTTTAAAAGCAAAACATGTAAACCTGTGCATATGTTCACTGCAATATTTATCTTTTTTTAAAAAAGTGTGGTTTTTTAAAATTGTAATTTTAACGAAAGTTGACAGAAAAGTTGAACCGTAACTGCCATCCAAGCAGATACATGCACACCCATGTTTATCACAGCTTTGTTAACAATAGCAAGGAGTTGGAAACAACTTAAGTACCCATCAACAAACGAATGGATAGAGAAGCGGTGGTATATTCACGCAATGGATTATTACGCTGCATTGAAAAACAAGGAACTCATGCAATATTATTCAAAATGGGTGACCCTCAAGGACATTATGCTGAGTGAAATATCTCAGTCACAAAAGAACAAACACTGCATAGTGCCACTGCTGTAGAATGGGACTGACATCAGGTTTGGGGTAAGAATGAGAAAAACTGGGTGAATGTTGTATACTACATTGAAACGGATGAGGGAGACAACAGTTTAAAAGCAATATATTATAGGGCATTATGGTTATCATAAGAGTCCAGAATGAAGGTTGCAGAGTGGAGTATACTCAGGGTGGGGGTGAGGGGTTTCATGGGTATTATATACCAATGAAGGAATTTTTCTTTTACTTTTCAAAGAGAAGAGTGAACTTGGGGGGGGGGAGTGCAACAATGAATTAATGGAAATCCAAAATCTCTGTAAATGTTCATTGAAATTAATAATAAAAAAGGGAGAAAAAAAGAAAAAATTGAATTTTTATTCATTGTTGCACATTTTCCTTTTTCCCTCTTGCTTCCCACTCCCCCAGTTTATTTTCTCTCTTTTTTGTTGTACAACTTTCTCCCTCCTCCATTCCCCCACCCCAGTCTCTTTTCAATGTACCTCTTATTCTGGACTGTAGTCTTACATATAATGCCTAATCACATATTCCTTTTAAACAGTTCCCTCTTGCATCTATTCCAATGCAGTGTTCATTTCATAATAGCCAAAAAATGGGGGAAACCAAAAAACCTATCAACAGATAAATGGATAAACAAAATGTGTATTTGTAAAATGAATGCCTGCTACATCACAGGTTATCCTTGAAAACATTTTTCCTTAGCAGTTGAGCTGGAACTGACTCATAGCTGGCCCCCATTGGTTTTCCAAAGTTAAAACTCACATGGAGGGAGCTTGCAGAGCTTTCTCCTGTTTTACCCTGCTGGACAAGTTTTTTTTGATGCACACAAGGAGTTGATTTTTAGAAGGTCTCATTCATCTATTTCTTTTTTCCTTGTTGTGGATTCTTGGCTATATTTGAAAGTCTATTCAGGCCATGGATTAGTGCTTCCAAATTTGCTTCCATTTTTTTCTCTAGTGATTTTTATGGGTTTTTGCTTTTATCTCTATGTCTCTAATTCACTTTGAGTTGGTTTTTGTGTATGGTGTGAAATGTGGATCTTGATTCCCTTTCCTGCAGACAGATGCCCAATTTTGCCAGTACCATTTGTTAAATAGGCTGTTGTTTGCCTACTTAATGGATTTTGTCTCTTTGTCAAATATCAATTGGCCATAGGTGGATGGATTGATTTCTGGATCCTAGATTCTCTTTCATTCGTCCATGTGTCTGTAACAGTACCGTGTCATGCTGTTTTGATTACCATTATTGTGCAGTAGGTTTTAAATTCAGGGAGTGTGATATTTCCTATTTTGTTTTTCGTTTTTTGCAGCACTTTACTTGCTTGAGATCTCGTTCCTTTCCAGATGAAAATGGATATTGTCTTGTTCAACTTCTTAAAGAATGGCATCATCAGTATCTGTAGTGAGATTGCATTGAATCTGTAGATTACTTTTGATAGAATTGTAATTTTCACAATATTGAATTAGATTATCCACAAACATGGTATATTCTTTCAATTATTTGAGTCTCTTTTTGTTTCTTATAGTAGTTGTGTTTTGTAATTTTCTTTGTATAGTTCTTTTGTGTCTCTCGTGTTTATTCTTAAGTATTTTATCTTGTGACTGGCTATTGTAATTGGCATTGATTTTCTTCCTTTTCTATGTTTTCTTTGCTACTATAGAGAAATTGGACTGATTTTTGTATGCTGATCTTGTATCCTGCCACTTTGCTGAATTGTTCTACTTGGTCCAACAGTTTTCTTGCTGCATACTTGAGTTTTCTCAGTATATTATCATATCATCTGCATATAGAGACAGTTTTACCTCCTGTTTGCTGATTTTCATGTCTCTATTTCCTTATTTTGTTTATTACTCTAGCTAGAGAATACTCCAGCATATCAAAAAGAAAAAGAAAATGACCCAATTACAAATTGGGTAGAAGACATAAAAAAATTCTTCACCAAAGAAAATATTCAGATGTTCAACAAACAAATGAAGAAATGATCAAGATCACAATAATGAAATACTATCTCATTCCAGCAACAATAATAAAGTTCAATAGGACAACAAACAACAAATACTAGTGAAGATGTGGAGATATTGGAACTCATATGCACTGCTAGTGGAAATGTAAGATGGCCCAGCCACTATAAAAACTGTCTGACACTTCCTCAGATGATTGAAGATAGTAATGCCATTTGATCTAGCTATTCCACTACTAGGAATATACCATAAATAAATCAGAGATAAGACACAAAAAGATATATGCAACCCATGTTTATTGTAGCATTATTCATGATGGTGAAGAGATGAAAGTAGCCCAAGGGCCTATCAACAACTGAATATATAGAGAAACATATATGTTAGTACTTTCACTATGGTGCCTGGCTACCACTGCACTCTGCAGTGGTATTCCAACAGAAAACTATGAAGCATTGAAAAAACAATGAAGAACTCCTGAAACACTACACAACATGTGTGAATGTAGAGGACCTTATGCTGTGTGAAATAATGCAGGCACAAAAGGACAAATACTGGGTAAGACCACTATTATAAAAATAGGAGGTTATGAGGTGGAAGTGGTGGAGCATGCAAGAAAAGAATGGATAGATAAAGAACACTGAAGTGGAGGAGGTGGAATAAAGGCCAGTCTGAAAAGCAAGGATGATCAGCCATTATGAGCAATGCAAATAACAATCTGGAACAGGACATGCATTATGGAATGAAGGGAGGAGGAGAGATAAGTCTACATAAACGAGTGCAGAAAAACCAATTTTTTTTGTAAATTTTCATTCAAATAACAATAAAAATATTTAAATGGCAACATTAATAAGGTTAATAAGTGTTAGAAGCATTCATGCAAATTAATGAAGCTATTACATGGAAAGCAATGTGCTAAACTCCTGGTATATATTGTTTCAGCAAAGACTCTAAGTAAAAATAAAATTGATTTTCATGTTATATAAGAGGAAGGTGAGATTCAGAAAGGTAAGTATCTTGGTCAAGGTGACACAGCTAGTACCGGGATGAATCAGAATTCAAAGTTATATCGAACTCCAAAGTCTGTGCTTTTTACTTAAATGCTCGAAGAAACAGAGAACAGTAAAGAATGAGGAATCCATAGAAGGGTTAGAACCCAGTCTAATGCAAGAACCTCAGTATTTAAGACAGTATTCCTTCTTATCAACAAAGTAGATTCATGCCAGTAGGTTAAATGACTGAACAGAAGTGTATTTTATCACTAAGAAATCAAGACAGCTCTGTTGAAACTTGTTCTGTTGTCCTAGCTAAGCAAGTAGAGAGGAGAGAGAGAGAGTTACAGTGTGACCCTAGAGAGAGGAATCCTTGGGTGGTGCAAAAGGTTAGTGGGGGCAGGAAGAAAGAGAGAGAAAGGAGGTAAGGAGGGAGAAGAGAGAGAAAGACAGTGAAAGGAAGAGAGGGAAAAGAGGAAGGAAGCAAAGAAAGAGAAAGATTACTCTCTTGACTGCTAACCAAAAAGATTATATATTTGAATTCATATAAAGGTGTGCTGGAAGAAAGACTTGCTGATAGGCTTCAGAAAATTTGGTCATTGAAAATAATATAGACACTATTTCACTTTGACTCACATGGTGTCTTCATAATTTGGGTAGACTAGAGAGCAAGCAACTGAAGCATGGAGGAAGGCATCAATAAAAGACAGATGAGCAAGATAAAGCTTCAAGATTTCTACCTGATTATGAGACCAGAAGAATTGAATGGTGCCTGGCTACCACTGCACTCTGCAGTGGTATTCCAATGGAGTCACTGATAGAGTGGAGAACTTAAAATCATAAAAAAATGACCATGTCTACTGGTCTGATAGAGATGGAATCCTCAAAACTCTAACCCTTAGCAATCTGTTGAGCTTGGAATGGAAATCACCTCTGTAGCTCAGTTTTCAACAAAACAATGCTAATTAGCACTAGAGGGGAATACACTTCTTAGGATAATCAACCATACAAAACCAAAAGGTCAGCATTTGCCCAGAGATGAGGCCCAAAGGCAAGAAGAGATTGGAAGGAAAGAGGATTAGAAACAGGAAACACAGGGAAGAAGTGGAAGAGTACTGTTTAAAAGTGGGAAATTTAATCAATGTCACAAAACATAATGTATATGAATTGTTGAATAGAAAACCCATTTGTTTTGTAAATGTTCCTCAAAGCCCAAAAGAAAGTTATTTGTTTCATCATCACATAGTAGTTATTTAAGAAATCTGCCTTGGAGGAAGTGTAGCCAGAATTGTTCTTAGAAGGGAGGATAACAACAGAGTGATGCACACAGAGCAACACATACAGAATGACATACAAAAAGTGATGCACACAAAGCAATCAGGACAGCTTGAATTTGAGTGAGAACTGTTATTAAAACAATTAGTTTGGGAGTCATGGGAACAGCAAGCCTAGGTGGCAACTACTGAGCCACAGCAGAGCCTACCTTCCAGGAGCAAGCAGGACAGTGGGAATTTGAATTAGGCACTGGGGAGGCGGGGGGCGGGCAGTAGTCACTCCTTATTGCTGGACCACAAGGGACCCCTTCACCTTAAGCAGGAGGGAGTAAGACAGCTGGAGCTCAAATGGGGTGGCAGACCCAGTTCTCAAGGGGAAAACCAAGGCTTTCTGGTTTTCCATTCAGGTCCCCACACATGTACCTTCACTTCTGTGCTTCTGCATGTGTGCCTTCCCACCCTGCTCCTGAATGTGTCTGCCCATGTGCTCATCCTACATGCATCCATGCATGCAAGTCTTCCCAACTCTCTTCTGGAGCAATGCCTTCAAATCAAGAACCTATCATCGCCTCAGGCATGAAAAACTCAACCACAGCAATGTCACAAAAGAAGCAGGCTACTTCACACCCTACACAAACCCAAAGCAAGATGTCACCTCCAAAAGTGACAGTGTCAATGGATTTCCTGAAGCTGGAAAGTCTGATGGAACTTTCTGACACAGAATTGAAAATAATGATTGAATATTTTCAGTGGGGGAAGACAAACTTTAAGAATTACAGGAGACTGAAAGCAAAAACCAGGAGGAGCTTAAAAATAAAACCAAAACAATGCAGATCAAACAAACAAGGCATTAGAAACTCTGGAAAAACAAGAAACCACAACCCAAAATATGAGGTTCATAGTTTCAGATACTGTCAACATGATGGAGAGACACATAAACAGAATTGAAGAGATGGAACACAGAACCAGTGAAATAGAAGATAGAATTGTCACCACTGATCTGCTAGAACAAAAAGCAGGATGAAAACAGAAGGAATAGAAGACATAGGAATAATGTGGGACACTGTCAAAAGAAACAATATGCACATAATCAGAATCCCAGAGTAGGAAGAGACAAGTAAAGACACTGAAAAGGTTGTGGAAGAATTACTAGAGGAAAACTTTCCAGGAATAATGAAGAATGAGAGAATATATATATTCAAGAAGCGGAGCAAACACCTTATAGAATTGACCCACACACACACACACAAAAACAAACCCCAAAACCAAACCAAACCAAACCAAAACCCAAGGCATATATCATGGTCAATTTGCCAGACTCAAAGATAAGGAGAGAATTCTAAAAGCAGTGAGGAAAAAAATAAAATAAAATAAAAGCAGTGAGGGAGAAATAGAGTAACCTATAAGAGAGAGCAGATAAGATTAAGTGCCAATTTTTCAGCAGAAACCATACGAGCAAAAAGACAGATGACAGAATGACATATATTGAATACTCAAAGAACACAATTGTCAACCAAGAATATTGTACCCAGCAGAATTGTACATTACATATGAAGGAGGGATCAAAATATTCCTAGAAAAACAGAACCTAATTGAGTTTGTAAAAACAAGACCAGCATTACAGGAAACACTGAAAGAGTCTTTCTTACAGAGGTGCCACAGAAAACAGGATGGACCAAAGTTACTAGCAACAACACCAAAAAGAACTCAACAAAATGATAAAAATAAAACCTTGCCTCTCAATAATCGCAATGAATGAAAATGGTTTAAATACACAACTAAAAGGGGAAAAGAGCAGCAGATTGGATAAAACCTCCAAATCCATCAATATGCTGTGTATAAGAGACACACCTGAGAAGTGAAAATAAAGAAAGACTAAAAAGAAAAGAGAAAAAATAAATCAAGCAAATGGCAAACAGAAAAAAGCAGGAGTAGTGATATTAATCTCTGATAAAATAAATTTCAATGCAAAAACCATCACAAAAGACAAGGAAGGTCACTACATAATGATTAAAGGATCAATAGAAGAAGAGGACATAAGAATAATAATTATCTATGCAACAAATGACACAGGTGCGAAATATATAAAAAAATATTAACAAGTTGAAAAAGGAAATAGACAACACCACTATAATATTTGGAAACTTCATCACTCTCAAGAAAAGATAGAACTACCAGAAAGAAACTCAATAAAGATGCTGAAGAATTAAACCACACAATAAACTAACTAGACCTCATAGATATTTATGAACAGTGCTCAAGTCTTTTGTTCATAGGGTCGCTATGAGTTGTCTCTCACTCGATGGCACCTAACAACAACAACAAACAACAATGCACCCCCCAAAAAATCACAGGATACCTTCTTCTCCAATGTGCATGGAATGTTCTCTAGATCATATTTTAGGTCAGAAGGAAAGCGTCAATAAATTAAAACGCATAGAAATAATACAAAGCATCTTTTCAGACCACAATGCTACAAAGCTATAAACCAATAACAAGAGTGTAAAGGAGAAAACACCATACATTTGGACACCAAACAACACCTTGCCTGAACATGAGTAGGTACTAGAAGAAATTAAAAAAATGAAATTAAAAAGTTCTTGAAACAAATGATAATGAAAACACAATTTACCAAAACCTTTGGGAAACAGTCAAAGCAGTAATCAGAGGTAAATTTATAGCAATAAGCAAATACATCAAAGGGCAGGAAAAAATTACCATTGACTCTCTAACCCAACATCTCCAACAAATTGAAAACGAACAGCAAGAAAACCTGACAGCCGCTAAAAAAATGGAAATTATAAAAATCAGAGCAGAAAGAAATGAAATAGAAAACAGAGAAACAATTGAAACAAAAAAAAGCAGGAGTTGGTTCTTTGAAAAGGTCAATAAAATTGACAAACCACTAGCAAAACTAATAAAGGAAAAGACATAATCTGATTAAAAGATGAAATGGGCAATATTACAATAGAACCATCTAAAATAAAAAGCCTAACCATGGAATATTATGAAAAACTATACTCCAACAAATATAAAAACCTAAAAGATATGGACAATTACTTAGAAATTCACAACCTACCTAAACTGACACAAACTAGAATTGAACACCTGAACAGACTAATTTCAAAATAAGAAATTGAAAAGGTAATAAAACAACTTTCAGCCAAAAAAAGCCCTGGACCAGATGGTTTTACAAGTGAATTTTATCAACCTTTCAGAAAAGAACTGTCACCAATTCTATATAAACTATTTCAGAAAATAGAAAAA
>NW_006399848.1:7829931-7830527 GCF_000299155.1 Elephantulus edwardii
TAGAGAGAATAGTGCAACAATGAATGAATGGAAACCCAAAATCTCTGTAAATGTTTATGAAAATTAATAAAATATAATTATAGAAAAACAAAGAAATACTTCATGCAGAATATAAAAGAATATTGCCTTCAATGTGGATTACATCTGAACATCAAGAAAACAAAAATCTTAACCACTGGACCAGTAGGCAACATTATGATAGATTAAAAGAATATTGACATTGGCAGAAATTTTATCTTATGTGGATCCACACATCTCTGGTACCAGCGGTCAGGAGATCAGGAGTTATATTGTACTGAGAAAGTCTACAGTCAGAGACTTCCCCCAATTACTGAGGAGCACTGATGCGAGGCTTTTAATTGTTTTTTTAAAATTTTTTTATTTTAAAATTTATTCTTTTTGTTGTTGAGAACATTCACAACAAAACATGCCCGTTTGAGTACTAATCTGTGCCTGATTCATGTCATGGTCTTTTTGATCACTTTTTATGCATCTAAGAGCTGCACCAACAACCAGAGTCAAAGAAGAAGAAATAGATGATTTCTACCAACTTTTACAGTCGGAGATAGATCGAACATGCAATCAAGATGCATTGA
>NW_006399848.1:7830627-7843231 GCF_000299155.1 Elephantulus edwardii
TATGAAGAAAACATAACCTTTATATCAAAGCCAGGTAAAGACCCCCACCAAAATAGAAAACTATAGGCCAATATCTCTCATGAATATGCAAAATGAATACACAAGTAGCCTAGATAAAATCCTGGCCAATATAATCCAACAATACGTCAAAAAAAAAAATTCACCATGACCAAGTGGGATTCATAACAGGTATGCAAGGATGGTTCAACAGAAGAAAAACAATCACTGTAATTCACACATTAACAAATCAAAGAACAAGAACCACATGATCCTATCAATTGATGTAGAAAAGGCCTTTGATATAATACAAATTAATATAATTTATAATCCTGATTAAAACACTCAACAAAATAGGATTAGAGGGAAATTTCTTCAACATAGTAAAAAAGTATTTATGTAAACCCAAGAGCCAACATTGTTCTCAATGGCATTTCCTTTAAGAACAGGAACTAGGCAAGGATGCCCACTATCACCTCTCCTATTAAATACTGTATTGGAAGTATTAGCAATAGCAATAAGACAAGAGAAGGAAATAAGAGGTATCCAAATTGGCAAAGAGAAGGTAAAATTATCTATATATGCAGATGATATGATTACATACTTAAAAAACCTTAAAGACTCATCAAGAAAACTACTGGACATTGTTGACAAATTCAGCAAAGTAGCAGGATACAAGATCAACATACAAAAATCTATTGGACTTCTCTGCAGTGACAAAGAGAATATAGAACTGGAGCTAAGAAAAATAATACCCATCACAATAGCTAATCACAAGATTAAATACTTGGGAGTAAATCTAACTAGAAACACAAAGGATCTATTCAAAGAAAATTACAGAACATTACTACAAGAAACAAAAAAAGAACTGGAGAAATGGAAGAATATACCTTGCTCTTGGATAGGAAGACTCAATATTGTAAAAACGACAATACTACCAAAGGCAATTTATATGTTCAATGCAATTCCAAAACAAATATCAATTCCATTCTTCAACAAGATGGAAAAGGCTATCTCCAATTTCATTTGGAATGAATAGAAACACCGAATAAACAAAGCACTTCTTAAAAGGAAAAACAAGATAGGAGGCATCTCACTCCCTGATTTCAAGTCCTACTACATTGCTGTGGTGGTCAGGACAGCATGGTATGATAGACACATAGATCAATGGAATAAAATTGAGAACCCAGAAATCAGCCCATCTACCTATGGTCAACTGATTTTTGACAAGGAGATGAAATCAGTCAAGTGGAAAAATGGCAACCTTTTTAACAAATGGTGTTGGTAAAATTGGGAAACTATCTGCAGAAAACTAAAGCAAGACCCACACCTCACATCATACACAAAAATCAACTCAAAGTGGATCAAGTACCTAGGACTAAAATCAAGGACTATAAGCTTCATTAGAGAAAAGCTTGGAAGAACTCTAGAAGCCCAAATGCACAACATGGACTGTCTTCCAAGAATCCTGAAAACCTTACAACCAGGGGAGGATAAAATAGATGAATGGGACCTTCTAACAAGTAAATTCCTATGAACATCCAAAAACTTCTCCAACAGGGTAAAAAGGAAAACCATAGATTGGGAAAAAAATATTTGATAATAACATGTCTGATAAATGACTTAATTTATAAAATACTTGAGCACCACAACAAGATAAAGGTAAACAACCCAACTGCAAAATGAACACAGGACATGAAGACACTTCACTAAGGAAAACATCCAGATGACAAACAAACACATGAAGAAATATTCAAAATTGCTAGCTCTAAGCAAGATGCAAATCAAAACAACTATGAGATATCATCTCACCCCAGTAAGAATAGCGAAATTCAACAGAGCAGCAAACAACAAATTTTCGCGAGGTTGTGGAGAAGCTGGAACCCTTATTCATTGTTGGTGGGAGTGTAAAATGGTGAAACCACTGTGGAAGGCAGTATGGTGCTTTCTCAAAAAGTTTGAAATAGAAATATCACTTGACCCAGTAATTCCACTACTGGGAATATATCCTAAAGAATCCTAATATGCCACCCAAAGATACATGCACATCTGTGTTTATTGCTACTCTGTTCACAATAGCAAAGAGTTGGGAACAACTTAAGTGCCCATCAACACGACTGGAAAGAGAAACTGGTATATTCACACAATGGAATACTACACAGCATTGAAAAACAAGGAACTCATAAAATATTATACAGAATGGGTGACCCTGGAGGACATTATGTTGAGTGAAATATTTCAATCGCAAAAGGATAAATACGGCATAATGCCACTGTTACAAAACAGGACTGACACTGGGTTTCGGAAAAACTAAGAAAAGATGGGTTAAATAATGTACACTGCATTGAGAAACAGATGAGGGAGAGAACTGTTTAAAAGAGATATATGATTAGGTGTTATTTGTATGGCAAGAATCCAGAATAAGAGCTGCATAATAAAGTGGACTGGGGGGATTGTATAACAATGAAAGATTTTTTTTTTCTTCTCAAAGAGATAAATGACCTGGGGGCAGGGGAGTGGACAGGGAGGGAAATGCACAACAATGAATTAATTGAAATCCAAGTTCTCTATAATCTTTCATTAAAATTCAGTTTTTAAAAAAGGGAAAAAAATTACACAGCATGAGTGACCTGCAGGACATTATGCTGAGTGAAATATCTCAATCACAAAAGGACAAATACTGATAACATAAAACAGAACTGACATGGGGATTGGGGATAACTGAGTAAAGAGGGGATAAATAATGAACCCTGTATTGGAACAAATAAAGGAAAGAGCTGTTTAAAAGGAATATATGATTAGACATTATTTGTATGACAACAGTCCAGAATAAAAGGTGCATACCCAAGTGGATTGGGAGATGGGGAGGGAAGAAAGGAAATTATGCAACAATGAATGAAGGGGAGGGTGGGATAGGGAGAATGTGCAACCATGAATGAATGAATGAAAGTCTAACTTTTCTATAAATTTCCATTAAAATAACAATTAAAAAAGAGGGGGAAAAAAGAAGGGAAGATAGCGAAACTTTATCTCATGTATTATAGACCTGTAGTTAGGAGAAAGATATATTTGAATAGTAACCTTCTATTGAGTCTTTGATGCTATAAATCTTCATAGGAAACTGGCTATCACTTAATAGTGATAGATGCTTTTTCCTGAGAGTGAGCTGGTAAATTCAAAGTGCCGACCTTTGGTTAGCAGTCTCGGAAGTTATGCATTTACCACTAGGGCTCCTTTGGTAAAACAGGGTCAGTGAAAAGAAGATCCTCAACAGGATGGACTGACATCATGGCTGCAAGAATTAACTCACACCTGACAATGATTGTGAGGATGGTGCCAAACCAGGCAGCGTTTTATTTTGTTATACAGTACATAGAGTTTTATGAGTTGAAGTCAAGTTGATGGCACCTTACAACTGACAAAAACATAATAGTTATAATGTCTTAGAGTCAATTGTTACATGTAAAGTTTGTTATCATTACTGTGAGATCATTGAGAGGGGAGCCAAGTTGTGCTCATTTTCATATATGCTACATCTGCCGATGGTTTGGCATGTCCTGTTCAGGTAGTTTCTTTATAAGTGTTTGATTAGATAAAAGACAGAATTAAAGGGAATGAAGAGCTCCAGTATTCTGAGTCTATAGATTAATGTATATTGTAGTTGTTGAGCATCAGATTTAGTTTGGAGAGCCAGGGAAAAAAAAATAGAAATAGCAAATTACATTGCAGAGTAAAAGGAAAACAGGGAGGCTGGTGTTTATATTTCTTTATGGTGGATTATCTTTTATTTAGGGAGCTCTGGTGGCTTAGTGGTAAAAAAGTGGTAAGAAAGTACATGATTCATATCCACCAGCTGCTCCATGGGAGAAAGATGGGCAATTTCTTCCCTGGAGATTAATTGCCTCTGAAAACCTTCTGGAGAGTCAGCCGTGGGTTAGTTCCAATTCCACAATACATAACAACCACCTTTTATTTGTAAATCTTTTATATCTTTATAATATGGTATACATTGATTTTTCTAAGCAGAATGTCATACCAAGGGGGGAAAAACCCCTATCTACTTATTTATAAAACTATGACCACATTGTTGTCAAACTATCACTGAATATTAAAAAATGTGATAATATTGGCATGAAGATGTTTTTTGTTTTTGTCAAGTTAGTGCATAAATAGGAGAAATATTTTAATAATATTTCAGCATTGTTCACAATGAGATTATATTTCATCAAATGTCAAGTGTCCCTGTTCTGCACGGAGTAGAACTGCCCCATAGGGTTAACATGTCTATGATCTCTATGGAAGCAACCTACCACATCTTTCTCCTGGGGATTGGCTGGTGGGTTTGGACTGCCAATGTTTTGGTAGCAGAAGAGCACTTTAACTACCACACAGCAAGTTCTTGATAAACTTTGCTGCTGTATGTAAATATGACTTAACTCAGACTTCATTAAGCGCAATTCTTACTTTAGGTGTTTATTTACCACATGAATCTAAAAAAGATTAGAGAATCTCCCTCAGCTTCATCTCCAAATTTGAAAAAAAATCTTAGTATGTAAGGCAATATATGTAAAGTACCAACATTCTTGGATGATGCAAATGATTTTCTGCTTGACTCAATGGTTGGTAATTTTCACTGACCAAATGACTCCAAAGAAGAAAGAAGGTTCTATAAAAAGGACTGCTAATCTTCTTCCATGAAGATTGTTGTTGTTATTGTTGTGGGCTGTAGTGGCAACTGACCCAAAGATGATCCTCCAGCAGGTTTGTAGAGGCAGTTAGTTACTCACAGGGGAAAAATTGCCCATTCTTCTCTATACTGAGCAGCTGGAGGTCTCTACTTTGGAGCCAGCCTGGCATTTTTCTCCTCAATAAACTCTTTTGGCTTGAACTGGGTTCTGTCCTTCCTTGAGACCTTATAGATTCCAGCCATGTGCTTTTGCAATGGCCGCACAGCTTCTTGTCTCTAGACCACCAGAGCTCTCTCCCACAATTATCGATTATCACCAAGAAAACCTTACAGAGCAGGTCTACTCTGTAACACATGTGTTTACTGTAACTGGAATTGACTCAATGGCAACATTTACATTGTTGTTGTGCTGTCAAGTCGCTTGTGACTCATAGCAACCCTATGTACAACACCTCTGAAACCTGCTCTATCTTGTGCCAAATTTACTGTCTCTGACACACCTATTCTCATTACTGAATCAATCCATCTTGTCGAGGGTCTTCCTACCCTTCCTCCACCCTCCCAAGCAAAATGTCCCTCCCTGAGGACTGGTCCCTCCTTGCTCCATGCCCAAATTATGTCAGACGAAGACTCAGAATCCTTGCCTGCAAGGAGCAGCCTGGCTTCACCCTCTCAAGGACAAACTTGTTTGTTCTCCTGGCAGGCAGTCCGTGGTTATTCAACACTCTTCTCAGCACCACAGCTCAAAGGCATCAATTCTTTTTCTATCATCTTTGGTCATGGTACAGCTCTCTGACACATAGCAAGCAATTGCAAAAACTATAGCCTGGATTAGGTGCACCTTTGTCTCCAGACTGATGTCATTGTTTTTCAGTACTCTGGAGACTTTCCCAATGCAATGTGTCTCTTGATTTCATTGTGGAGCCAAGTAAACTAAAGCTGCGAACAATCTCAATCTTTTCACCATCTATCATAATGCTGCTATTGGCTCAGTGGTGAGAATCTTTCTTTTCTTGATGTTTAGCTTCAGTCCATGTTTAAGGCTGCAGTCCTTGACCTTCAGCAGTAAGCACTTCAGGTCCTCCTCAATTTCAGCAAACAGGGTTGTGTTATCTGCATAATGCAGATTGTTGATGAATCTTCGTCCAATTCTGATGCCACATTTCTCCTCATAGAGCCCAGCCTCCTGGATAATCTGTTCTGCATATAGATTGAAAAGGTATGGAGATAGGACACATCCCTGGTATACACTCTTTCCTATTTTGAACCATGCAGTGCTCCCTTGCTCTGTTTTGATAACTGCCTCCTGATCCAAGTATAGGTTTCACATATGTACAATCAACTGGTCTGGGATTCCCATTCTTCTCAGAGTCAACCACAGTTTGTTGTGATCCACACAGTCAAATGTCTTTGCATAATCAATGAAACACAGATAGACATTCCTCTGGTACTCTCTGCTTTCAGCCAAGATCCATCTAACATTAGCTATAATATCCCTAGTACCACAGACTCTTCTAATCCGAGCCTACACATCTGGCAGTTCTCTGTTGATGTACTGCTCCAGTTGTTTTTGGGTAATTGTCAGTAGCATCTTGCTTGCATGTGATATTAATGATATTGTTCAATGCATACATAATATAGTACCTCTTTTTTCATAGCCAATAAACGGTGCCTATTATTAAGGACAACAATCCAATCTTACTCCGCTTGCCTTTAATTACTACACTTGAAATCATTCCATACAGGTTTTGGTGGTTTTTTCCCCCAAAATCCTATTCTAACCCCTCAAAATGATTGATCACATTTTATTTCAGATCAGATCATGAGGAATAACTACATCATTACATAACTACCACTAACCCTGCTTCATGAATACAGAGAGGTTAGAATATACAACATAGGTTTGTTACATTACACAGAGGATTATGGCCTAGGCAAGTTGATATATATGGGGGGGGCACAATTAGATCAATGACAGTGCACAAATCCCTTTTTGAGCCTCTTCTTTAATATATATCTTTTTCTATATCTGTTGTTGTGTATTGTCAAGTCAAAACTGACCCTCCACTAGGTTTTCAGAGACAGTAAATCACACAGAGGAGACTGTCCATCCTTCTCTTGCAGAGCAGCTGGTAGATTTGAACCACATGCCTTTTGGGTTGCAGTGCAATTTCTTACCACTAGGCCACCAGAGCTCCCTTTGGTATATATAGCAGTACAATTACTGAGTCATATATGAGGCAGAGGGAGCTCTGGTGGCCTGTCCATAGTGAGTTGTGCTACTAATCCAAAGGCTGCATGCATGTCTTCAGTGTTAAGAACCTACCACCATTGGTTCTGAAGCTTGAAGTTGGGCAGTTTTCTCCTGTTGCAGTTTATAATCTTACAAATCTGAAAGCAGCTTGCTCTGAGTTGGAGCTGACTCACTGGCAATTAGTAAGTAGGTGATACAAGTCAGAATCTACTCAAAAGTGTCTAACAACATGGTTGTTCTGTTTCAGGGTTTTAAAAAATTTATGTTGGCAGAGTTGATGGATGGATGGAGGGGGTGAAGGAATTAGGCTAGATTTAGTAGGGACCCAAAAAGACAGAGTGATAGTGGGCACAGGTCAGTGTTCTTGTTATGTACGATCGAGTCACCTCCAACTAATGGCAACCCTATGTACAATAACTCAGAATTTCCCCTATCCTGAGCCAGTCTCATTGTCTCTGACACCCCTTCCCCCATTACCCTAGTTAGTGTGTCAGTCCATCTCTTCTGGGGTTTTCTTCTCTTGCATTGTCCCTCCGCCCTTCCAAGCATGATGTCCTTCTCCAAGGGCTGGTCTCTCCTGGCTACATGCCCAAAGTATGTGAGATGGAGCTTAAAAATCTTTGCCTTCAAAGAGCAGCCTGGTTTCACCCTCTCCAGGATAAACCTGTTTGTTCTTTTAGCGGTCCATGGTGTATTCAATACTCTTTTTCAGCACCACTAAAGGCACCAATTCTTCTTCTGTCATCTTTGGTCATCATCCAGCTTTCTGATGCATAGCAAGTAATTGCAAGATCATAGTCTTAATCAGGCATACCTTAGTCTCCAGACTGACATTGTTGTTCATCAGCACTTTTTAGAGGTTCCTGACAGCAGCTTTACCTAGAAAAAGTCATCTTTTGATTTCTTCACTGCTTGTGCCAAGAGTGTCAATTGTGGATCTGAACATGCTGAAATTGTTAACAATCTCAATCTCTTCTCCATCTATCATGGTTCTGTCGATTGGCCAAGTGGTGAGAATCTTTATCTTCTTGATGTTGAGCTTCAATCCATATTGAAGACTGTAGTCCTTGATCTTCTGCAGCCAATGGTTCAGGTCTTCCTCAGTTTCAGCAAGCAAGGTTGTGTCATCTGCGTAACACAAGTTGTTGATGAGTCTTCCTCCAATCCTGATGCCACATTCCTCCTCATAAAGCCCAGCCTGCTGAATGATCTGTTCCATATATAGATCCAAAAGGTATGGAAACAGGATAAAACCCCATATATGGGAATGATAATATGAAAAACATTGTGAATGAAGGAATGCATAAAATATAGTATATATTCCATATGTCTTAAAGGCAATAAGTAAGGCATGGAAAACTTTCAGTCAGGTTTTACCTTAAGACATTTTATCCTTTACTGTTGTATGTTCATTATTGCCAAAATTATAACTATCTTGACACTCATCCCAATGGCAACATCATATGTTACAATGAGGGAGCTGACATTTTTTTTTTGTCTTTTTAACTTTTCTTCCTTGAGGCAGTTTTTCTGTAAGGTGGGGAGTCTTGTCTTTTAATGGCTTTTTGCAAAGCAGTGACCAACATGGGAATGTTTCACAGGTAATGTTGTTGTTGTTAGGTGCCATGAGTTGAATATTACTCATAGCGACCCTATGAACAAAAGATTTGAAAGCAGTCCTGTCCTGTGCCATCCTCACATTTTCTGACACACATGAGCTGCAGTTACCTTGCCAATCTACCTGGTTGAAGGTCTTACTCTCCTTCACCGACCCTCCACCCTTCCAACATCATGTCCTTCTCCAAGGACTAGCAGCTCCTAGAAATATGTCCAAAATATGTTAGGTAAAGCCTCATCATTCTTGCCTCCAGCTGCACCCTCTCCAAGACATATCTATTCATTTTCTGAACCATCCATGGGATGTTCAGTGCTCTTCTCCAACACCACAGCTCAAAGACATCAATTCTTTTTCTGTCATCCTTGTTCATTTTCCAGGTGTCAGATGCATAGCTAGTGATTGGAAAGACCATGACCTGAATCAGACAAAGGTATTGATACTTCCACCTTTTTTTTCTATTTAATTTCACTTTCTTTTGTTCATCTTCTTTTTCTTTCACTCTTGCTGATTTACAACTTTATTCCCAAACAAAAAGCAAACACTGATGCTGCAAGTCTGCTCTTTAGTGAACTAAGCCTAAAAGAAGACTTCAAGCAAAATGAACTAATATTATACAAGTATGATGATTAAAGGTTATGTCTTAATGCAACTAATGATCCTCTGGTTTGGCAGGTAAATTGCAGCCATTCTCATGGCATATAAGTATTACCTTTTTGATATTTAATATAGCATGAACATTTTTTGATGAGACCTTTCCTAATATAATATTGTCCATTATGATATAAGTATATCCATTATAATATGACTATCCAATCTGTTGAAAGGGAGTTTCATTGGGAGTTTGGCCTACATTGAATATGCATGGACTTCTCTGGCAAAATTGTCTTGCTTTTCCCTGAGTTTGGATTCTGCATTATCACCTCTAGTTCTTTGGACTTGAGGCGGTGGCTTGGCCTACCTGCCCACTTCAAATTCATCGGCCTCTGGTAGTTTCATGAGTTGAAAGAAATATTTTTCTTGAGACACAACCTGCAGACCTGGTACTTCCCAGACTCTACAAGTGCATGAGATATGAGATGCAGTTTGCTTTATCTATCTATCTATCTATCTATCTATCTATCTATCTATCTATCTATCATCTATCTATCTATTATTAAAAAATTTATTTTATTAATTTTAATGAACATTTACAGAGCTTTTGGATTTTCATTCATTCATTGTTGCACTTTTTTTTATCCCTCTTCCCCCAGTTCGCTCTTCTCTTTGAAAAGCAAAAGATAGAGTTTATTTATCTATCTTATTATCTTCTATATGTTGTGCTACCAACCCCTAAGGCTTATGGTTCAAATCCAGCAGCTGCTCTACAGGAGAAAAATTAAAGATGGGCAATCTCTAGCAGTCAGTTTCAACTGGACAGCAATGAGTTAAGTTATTGGATTTCCTTGAAAACCTGTTGAAGGGTCAGCTATGGGTCGGGTCCAATTAGACAGCACATAACAAGGACAACTTATCTTTATCTATAGGAACACTAGTGTCCTAGTAGTAAGGAGTTGTGCTGCCAACCCCAAAGTATGCAGTTTAAATCCACCAACTTCTCCATGGGAGAAAGAAGGACAATCCCCTCCAGTGCAATTTATAGCCTCTGAAACCCACTAGAGGGACAGCTACTGCAATGCGTCAGTGAGCTCTCTATCTATAGCTATCTCTCTCTCTATCAATGATTGTTTTTTGCTTCTTTAGAGAACTTAGCTTAAGCTAAGTTTAATTAAAGTTTAAAACAAACTATATGCTCAAGACTCTGAGATCATAATAAAAATGTATATAATTCAAATTCTACCAGACTAGAACTACGCAAAGGTAAACCTAGTCATTGCACAAGATTTGAAAGCTGTACAGAAAAGTGTTGTCATCATCAAGTGGAATTTATCATGCAGAACATACACATATAATGCAAATAATTTAAACCACAAATAGGTACTATTAGGAAGATGGAGTAAAGTCAAATCAGTTTGCTAAATATAACTGCATAAGAACAGACCCAAGTTCTACTTAAGATTCTTTAGTTAAATTTTATTTTTCAAGAAAAAAGGTAAAATTGTCTTTATTCACATGAGACATTATATAGAAGTTTCAAAGAATCAGTGGTACCACCAACAAACAAAAAACAGATGAATTTAGCAAACTTGCAGAATGCATATCTTACAAAATATATTAAAATATATAAAATAAACTTTATGTGTATATGTTATCTACAATCAGAATTTTAAAATAATATCTGAAACCATAAAATACTCAGTGTTAATTTTGACAAAATATGTAAAAGGTTTGCATATGAAAACTGAAAAACACTTCTGAGGGAAAATAAGAACTAAATAAATAGTTGTTGTTGTTGTGTACTGTTCAGTTGGAACTGATCCATGGCTGACCACAAGGGGGTTTTTAGAGGTAGCAACATGGAAGACGATCACTCAGCCTTCTGTCAGGGAGCAGCTGGTTCATTTGAACTGCACACCTTTGGGTGCAGCACAGCTTCTTACCACTAGACCACCAGTGCCCCCACATTAGTATACTATACCCATGGACAGAATGTGCTACTCTTAAAACATCGATTCTGTTCAAACTAATTCATAGCAATAGCATAATAAAGAAATTCCAGAAGACTTTTATAGAAACTGCCAAGCTGATTCTAAAATTTTACTGAAACTCTAAAGGTTCAAATACAGATTTTTTTTTAGAAAAGATACACAAAGTTAAAGATTCACACTACCTATTTCTTCTAGACTTCTTTTTTAGCTCCCTTAGTTTAGGATCTCTTCCTTTTGCTTTGGCTTCTCAATGCTTAGTGCAATTTTCAGGGTCTCTTTTGGCATCCAATTTGGTTTTTTTTCTTTCTCCTCTGTCATGTAATGAGTTTTTCTGTCTTTATGGATGAAATCTTTGACTAAAGATTTGAGAAGAGGAAGCAAGGTATTAGAATGAGATGTGCAGACAGCTAGAAGTAGAAAAGAAAAAGAGAATCATTTGTTCAGCATTTTTCAATCTGAAAGAACTGGAAAACAAAGTCAATCCTCAAGATGCAATACTGAAATATGATACTGGCAAAATTTTGAATGGCTAAGGAAGTATCAAAAGAAACTGGAGAGAATACACAGTCACTGTACCAAAAAAGAATTGACCAACACAGAAATATTTCAGGAAGTATACCATAATGATCAAGAGTCAATGGTAGTTAAAGGAGATAGTCAAGCTGTATTGATGGCATTGACAAAAAAATAAGGCTCCAGGCATTGATGGAATATCAATTGACGTGTTTCAACCAACAGTTACATCCCTGGATGTGATCAGCAGTCTATGCCAGAAAATTTGGAGGACAACTGACTGTCTGGAAGAGATCCATATTTGTTCCTATTCCCAAGAAAGGTGATCCAGCAGAATGTGGAAATTATTGAACAGACTAGCAAAATACTACTGAAGAGCATCCCAAATATCCCAGAACAGGATATTGATAGATAATTTCCGGGAGTTCAAGTGGAACTTGGAAGAGGTTGTGGCACCAAGGATATCATTGCTGATGTCAGCTGAATTTTGGGTGAAAAGGAGAATACCAGAAGAATGTCTATTTGTTATTTTTTTACTATGTAAAAGCATTTGACTATGTGGATCATGAAAAAATTATGGCTAGCCTGGAGCAGAATGGGAATTATATAATACTTAATTGTGCTCATGCGAAACCCATACGTAGACCAAGAAACTGCTGTCTGAATGGAGCAAGGGAACACTATTGCACATTACATATTTTAAAATTAAGAAAGCTCTGCATCAAGGTCGTGTCCATTTTCCATACCTATTCAATCTGTATGCTGAGAAAATTATTTTAAAAGATAGACTCTGTGCAGAAGAATGTGGCATCAGGATAAAAAGGAAAATTAAACAACAACCTGAGTTATGCAGATGATATAACTGCTTTCTGAAAGAGAGGAAGACTTGAAATACTTCATGCGATGGGTTCAATAATGTATACTGCACTGAAACAGAGGAGGGAGAAAAC